>NW_007726351.1:648851-649936 GCF_000696425.1 Galeopterus variegatus | reverse complement strand
AATTCCAAAATTACTTAGTACAATTGTCCCTCAGTATCACTGGAAATTGGTTCTAGGATCCCCGCTGATACCAAAATGCGAGGATGCTCAAGTCCCTTATATAAAATGACATAGTATTTGCATATAGCATCCTCCTGTGTACTTTAAATCATCTCTAGATTACTCGTCATGCCTAATACAATGTAAATGCTATGTAAATAGTTGTTATACTTTATTTTTTATTGTTGTATTTTTTTCCCCATCCTCTGGAGGAGCAACCCATGTAGGGCCAACTGTACTTGCATTAAAAAAGAGAAACAAAGCTGAGACTTTCCTTACACACATTATAGCCCAGCAAGTGGGAAAAGCACGGGCCTCAGGCCAAAACCATAAAAACTTTCAATTAACTAATAATTGCTGGCCTGTTGCTATTTAAATACATATCTTTGCCTCATTATCTGTGTTTGCTTTTCAGACCCATAGGCCACTAAAGCCTGCTTTTGAGACAGAGACTATTCCTCTACTGCAAGTCAAGGGAAATATAAAAAATGAAATTAGTGATTAAGGATATAAGTTAATTAATACAATCATTTTGGCTTAATTATTTAAAGTCCAGTTTTTTTCTTCCAGCAGACCTGAAAATACACTATCTCCCTGCTATCAGAATTATGCTCGGGTCTGTAATTTGGCATTGATGAATTTATAGCTCTCACCTACACAAAGAGAAGAAACAGAATCCTGAAGGTAATCCACATGAAAGTTATTGTGCCGACACATACACACAACTTTCACATTCACATGTCCCAGCACTTAAAAAAAAGACAGCCTCTTTAATATTAACAATGTGATTTTTGTTTCCAACTAAGCAATTTTAATAATTCTTTTAGAAATACCATTGCCTAATGAACAATACTTTTTAACCTTATAATCTTTGATCACCAAATTTTTTTACCATTTTATCCATTTTTAAGTGTACAGTTTGGTGACATTAAGTACATTCACACTGTCATACAACCATCACCACGATTCATCACCAGAATTTCTTCATTGCGGGGGCGCCTCCCACTCATAAGATTAAGCCTGATAAAGATCTTTTAATGAAACAC
>NW_007726351.1:639543-647536 GCF_000696425.1 Galeopterus variegatus | reverse complement strand
GGGGATCCCTTACCAGTGGGGACCTTTACAATCTCTGTGCTGGGGCTGGTCCCCGGCACTTCATCTTCCTAAACTGAAATCTGTACCCACTAAGCAATAAGTTCCATTACCTCCCACCCCTCACCCCTGGCAACTAGCATTCTACTCTCTATGAATTTGACTACTCTAGGTACTGCGTACAAGTGGAATCATATGGTATTTGTTCTTTTGTATCTGGCTTAATTCACTTAGCATAATGTCTTTGAGGTTTGTCGACGTTTTGGCATGTTCAGAATTTCCTACCATTTAAGGCTGAATAATATTCTATTTTATGTGTACACCATAATTTATCCATTCATCTGTCGGTAGACTTTTGGGTTGCTCCCATGTTTGGGCTATTGTGAATAATACTGCTGTAAAAAAATGGATGTGCAATTATCTGTTTGAGGCTCTGCTTTCATTTCTTTTGGGTATATACTTAAAAATGGAATGACTGGATGACATGGCAATTTTATGGCTATTTTTTGGAGGACTGCTATACTGTTTTCCTCAGCAGCTGCACCATTTTATGTTCCCAACAGCGATGCACAAGGTGAACACTGTGTTTTAAACCCACCAACTCTGAATACCTTTTGTACAAATCACATGACCTCAGGACCTGCATTTGTTTATCTATCTGTTTACAAAGATATTTAGAATGAAAACATTAATTTGCAACTGGTGGAAACACGGAATTAGGGGCAGTTTTGATTGATGTGTACCTAATTGGCCCCTCTTTTGCTGTAAGTCTTTTATTCTTTTGAGTATCCGTGGGAGTTGGGGTGTGAGCAGATATCACCCCCATCACAGCTCTGGGGCCAGAGGGGCATATAAGCACTGCTCAGCAAATCCTGGTGACACACCCAATTTGTCCTGAGCAACAGAGATGTGGTCTTTTCCAGAGGGCTTTTCTGTGGGTTTGTAACAGTATTCTAAAGGTAGTCCCCAAACAGAACTGCCCAGAATGGCCCTTTATTTGTTTTTTATATTTTTGGCAGCTGGCCAGTATGGGGATCCAAATCCTTGACCCTGGTATTCTAACACCACTTTCTAACCAACCGAGTTAACCAGCCAGCCCTTGATAATCTAGTTGGAGTCTTCAGTTTGGGGTTTTTTTCTCCCTCCTCCAGTTGTCTAATTAAATTTAGCCTTTAGTCTTTTAGTATTTTTACCAATACTCATCTAAGAATCTGTCCTCTGGCTTTTCTGGTACCCAGACCTTTTCATACCCTGGGAAGGAAGTCACTTTCTGAGGCACTTCCAGAAAGTGCTGAGCATTTTTATTAGGACATGTTACTTATAATTGTAATGGCCATTGGGAAGGCAAGAGGCTTTTTACACCTCAAGTATCTGGGCTGACAGACTTGCTTATGTTTGGTTTGTAGAATTGACTTTTGTCATTTGGGGTGGGAAAGAGGAGGTGGGAGAGGTGGGTCGCGGGGCGCATTCTCATTGCAGGAAGGGCTCTGGAGCTGAGCCCTCATATTTATTTGAACTGATGCTGCCAGGGGAGTCTCCCATGGATCCTTCCCTCTGCCTTTTGATAGGTCCCTCTTCCAAATAACACTGTGGCGAGAACTGGGACTTAAGTCATAATTTACACATCTTTCCTCTGTCTGCACTGACAGCTCCTCCAGAGTTTTTTGTGCTGGATCTCCATTCTCACAGCTTCGAACGCTGGAGTGGCCTGGAACTCTGTTCTTAGACTGCTGCCCTGGTCCATCTATATTTATTCCTCAGGTGATTTCTATAAGTCTCATGCATTAAATAAATCTGTATGCTGATAACTCCCACACATACATCTCCTATCTTGTTTTCTTCCTAAAACTCTAAATTTTTTTATCCAGCTGCCTACGTAGTATCTCAAATTGATGCCTGAGAAGAATGTGAAAATGAATACATCTAAAATCAAACTCTGTTTTTTTTCCACTCTAGTAAATTTTTACCTTCCTCCCTCTTTCCTAGCTCAGTAAATGGTTCCACCATATATCCAGTAGCTCAGGCCAAAATTTTTGCTGTCATCTTTGACTCTCCATTCTCTACTGTTACTTCTAATTCAATCTGCAAATCCTGTCACTTTTACTCACAAAATACTTCCTAAAACCTACCATTTGCCACCCTTCACTGCCAACAATCCTCCCATATCACCATCAGTTCTTTCCTGGATGCCTGCCAGCTGGCTTCCACACTGGGCCCTCTAGAGTCTAATCTCTACAGGGTTCCCAAGGTTGATGTTTGAAAATATTAACCAGATCGCATCACCCCTTGTATTAGTTTGTTCCTGTTGCTTATAACTGAATACCTGAAACTGGGTAATTTATAAAGAAATGAAATTTATTCCTTACAGTTTCAGAGGCTGGGAAGTCC
This sequence comes from Galeopterus variegatus, assembly GCF_000696425.1. Classification (NCBI taxonomy): domain Eukaryota; kingdom Metazoa; phylum Chordata; class Mammalia; order Dermoptera; family Cynocephalidae; genus Galeopterus; species Galeopterus variegatus. Next base: position 645,151 of record NW_007726351.1, on the reverse strand, counting down.
AAAGTCTAGGGAACACATCTGGTGAGGGCCTTCTCTGGGGGGGGAACCCACAGGGTCCCATGGTGACCAGGGTATCACATGGAGGGAATGGGCTGAGTGAGAGAGAGCTAACATGCTCACTTGCTCTCCTTATAAAGCCATCAGAACCCTGCCCATGACCCCCCACTATACCATCAACCTATTACTCCACGAGTGGACCAATCCATTCATAACCTTATCACCTTTTAAAAGGCCCCAGCTCTGAAACACTGTAATCGGATTTCCTAGCCTCATAACACTGCTGCAATGGAGATTGTTTCCAATACATGGATTTTTGGAGGACACATGTGACTCATAGCACCCCTGTTTCTCACACCTCTAAGGGTTTCTTATTTTATTCCCAGAATAAAAGTCAAAGTCTTTGTCATGACCTGTAGGCCCTATGTGGCCTGTCTCTGGCTGCCACTCTTATCTCACCTCTTACCGTTCTTTGTCCCCATCCCTCTGTTGTTCTGGATGTTCTTCTCAGCATTCCCACCTCAGATTCTTGACACTTGCTTTCCCCTAAGTCTGGAACACTCTTCCCATAGTTTTCACATGACTCATTTCCTTACTTTATTCAGGTCTCTGCTCAGGGAGGGGCCTTCTCTCACTACCTTGTGTAAAATCTCACCCTCCCAACAGTACGAGGGTAATTCAAAAAGTTCATGGAAAAATGGGATTAAAAGATAATAAGAATCTTTCCATAAACTTTTTGAAGACCCCCTCGTACACTGTAGCAGGCTGTACCGTATGAAATTGCACTTTTTGTAGGTAAAGAGTGAATGGTAGAATACTGTCAATCTCAGTTGGTTCCTTGCACACACGTAACATTATTGTACTTAACTCTACCTGTCATACTGTACATATTTATTGTTTATTGTTTATTCATTAATGTCGTGTCTGTCTCCACCACTGGAGTGTAAGCACCTTAAAGGCAGCGACCTGGATTGTTCACTTCTAGAGAGTGCCTGGAAAAAGAGGCATTCACAGATCATCTGCTGTACACATCTTCCATTTTTTGCCTAGCCCTTTGATAAACTAAGCTCGTGCTAAAACTGTTCTCTGTGCAGTCAAACTGGTGTTTTTGAAAGCCAATCCCTTTCATTCCTTGTCAAGATTCATACTCTTGTACACTCAGTTTTGAGATCCTCCCATTGCTCTTATACTGTCTTCTCTTTCAGATTATTTGGTTATAGGATTAGACCACACTTCCCCCTGAACTTCTGAGAACTGTGTACCCATTTAGGGCATGTCAGAGCCTTTCCAGATGATGTTTTCTGGGCATTTTTATCCCACATGTGAAAGACACTCTGACTCCCTGGCTCCTATCGCTCCTCTACTTCTGCTTCAATAAGCAGTTCTTCTGGCAGGACAGAATCAAAGCTAGGAGAGAAGTTCCTTTGGTTTTTTCCTCTTCCTTCTGCAAAATGAAATAACCAGCAGGACAAGATAAAAATATATATATTTTCTGCTTTGAGAGATACGAGATTTTCAGCAGAAATGCAGAGGGCTAATAAGTTCCCATTACTTCTATGACTTGCAAATGTGTCAATTCTGTGATTGTTTTAGGAACACATTAATCAGAGCTCCATCTTATTTAGCTGAAGCTATTATATTCACTTATGTCATGCCAGGTGCTTTCCAAACCATTGGATAGTGGATGGAATTCAGTCATTAATAAGACAATGTTCAAGGAATGCACCCAAAGAATGTAACTTGAGTTCCTAATTATACTTGATTCAAAGTGTTGTGTGAGTGCCACATTGCAAATGGGGGGGGGGGAGAGGAGTGTAACACAGAGGAGGAATTAAGGGCCTAGATCTGGAATCAGACATATTCATTTTTGAATCCTATTGCTCTTGTGTGTATTAGTCAGCAAAACAGAAACTAAACCAGTAATTTTCTTTTTCTTTTTTTTTTTTTTCCTTTTTGTCTTTTTTACTGACCGGTAACGGGATCGCAACCCTCGGTGTTGCACCCGCACCACGCTCAGCCAGTGAGCGGCCGGTCTGTACGTGGGATCCGAACCCTCAGAGGGAGTGCCGCTGCGCTCCCAAGCGGCGCACTCTCCAGTGCGCCACCGGGCCGGCCCTATTTTTTTTTTTTTCCAAACCAGCAATTTTCAAAGAAAAGAATTTAATAGAGGGAATTGGTTAAATGGGTATTGGAAACCTGAAAAGGTAAAAAAAAGGGGACACTGGGGCACCAGAGAGATAGTAACTTCTGGAAGCAGCTCCCGCTTGGGCTAAAACAGAGAGAAGAGGATGAGGTTATTAGAACCTAGAAACTTGAGAAGGGGCCTTTTATCACTGAGACCCAGACTTCTGGGAGAGGTGGGGATGCTAGTTGACTGGTGCTGGTATTTCTGAGGGGCTGGTTCTGGGAGTGTAGGAAATTGCTGCTGCTGAGGTGCAAAACCATGACTGGGATGATGCTGACAGTAACAGGAAGCGAATAGGAAGAAGCCCGTCCCTTCCACCTCATCCAGCCATAGAGTTTCCTTCTCGCCTGCCCACAAAGAACCAGCTGACAAGGCAGAAATGCTGTTTGCAGAGTCCCAGCCTCAGCATCACAAAGCAGAGTACAAACGGGTGGTTTTAAAACAGAAAGTTGCTTAAGAACCAGTACAATGGCCTTAGGTAAATCGCATAACTTCTCTAAGCCTCGATTCCCATACCTGTATAATGGGGAGGAATGGCTTCTCTCAAGGTCATTGTAAGGGTTAAATGAGCTAATGAACACAGACTGCTCGGTAAGTGCATTGACAGTAGCTGCAGATCTACTGACACCCCATCGCAGCCGCAATCCAGCAGCCAGAGGGTGACAAGGAAAGGGAGAGAGATGGAAAAAGGAGAGAAGAAAGAAGATGAGAGAAAGAAGAAAGGGGAGGGGAGAATGAAAGGACGCGAGAGGTACTCAGGGCAGTTTGTAGCCACTTCTGAAGGGAGATTTAACACCGTCAGAGAGAAGGGAAAATCCCTTGGGGACCGATCCCTTGTCGCTGAAGGCTTTCCCCAGTTTGAACAAATTACATGCTCCAGGTGCTTTTAATGACTCCTGGGGGTTGTTTTGATTTCTGCAAAATCAAGAGAACTAATAAGAGGAGCTGGAGGTGTGTGATCACTTTCTAAAAAGTGAAGACTCAGTGGTTTAGCAAAAGATGACAGCAGGGGTTCTTAATGAGTTAGACCACAAGTTAATCCTGCCTCGTTTATCCTATAACTGTTTGGGTTTTTTCCCCTGTGTCTTGACTGACTCTGGCAGCTGTTCCAACTGTGTAATTAAGTCATTTCTAAGAGAGCCGAGCAGCTGGGTCAGTCCTATGTGTTCTAGTGATCATCGGCTACCAGGCTGAGCAGTTATCAAACTCACGCTCCATCTTCATGGAAGCCAGCAACTGGCATTCAGCTCCTACTTCCATCAACAATTCAAAGAGGGATAAAATCCAGAGCTAGCCTGCTACCTCCAGCAATATTCTCAGATGAAATATCAATGGCTAACTATCAATGAGAAAAATAGACAAGCTTGAATTGAGCCTAAGGAAATAAAAATGTTACTGTTCACTGTGTCTGCCCAACCTAAACAGGAAGAATCATCACATCACCACTGTGAGGTGTCTTCCTTTGCCTTTAGGGCCCATGTCTTTCCTGGATATTATACATAAATTCCCCTTAATGCAAAAGGTCATTTTTCTGGGTGTATAAATTAAAAGTACTGGCTGTATAAATTTATAAAATTAGTTTTGCTGGTGGAAATTTTAATTAAAGGGCTGCTTTTAGATAAGAGAGAGTAATAAAGCATTCTTCATTTTGTTTCCCTTCACATCAGCCACATTCACTTTAATGATCTAATTTCTATTTTTCTTCTCGACATTAAATTAGCTTTCCGAATGAGCTCATTTGCAGAAAGTTCATGAACTCAAGATAAGGGTATATGGTAGGTCATTGAGTCCCTGCTGAGAACCACCAATATCCCACAGTCCTGGATGCCACTTCCTGTCTGGGGACAAGATGGGATTTATCAGAACGAGGCTTCTGGTCAAGATGTTGAAATAGATGGTCCCCAGTGTCACTCTCTCCCATAAATCAACCAATTTACAACTATTAAAAAGCAATGACAGCCAAGCTGGGGCCACCAGAGCTCCAAGGAAGAGGAGGAGAGACCTACAGAGTCCGTGATGTCAGGAAAAGCCATGATGAGAGAAAGAAAGAACCGCTCTGACCGTTTCAAGCCCTGTCCACTTCAAGCCTGGAGTTGGGGAGTGCACAGAGCAAGAGCTGGCAAAAACCACGGCTGTGCCCTTCATATGAAGTGGCTTGGAGATGGCAGAGGAAAAGAAGGCCTTGGTGGCCCCAAGGCCAGCAAGACCACTAACAGGGTTCCTGTGAACCCACATAGGAGCGAGGGGCCACAGACAACAGGAAAAAGGAGCCACTCGGAGGCTGTTGAGTCATCCCAAGGGACTGGCGCATGGCACGTCCCATGGGAAGTGTTTGGAGGGCAGGCAGTGGGGAAGACAGACCCACCAGGGGAACACTGGACACAGCATGGACAGCTGATCTGCCCTCCAATAGTGCAGGACCACTCGGTGGAGACTGGTCAGGAGTATAGAACTGCAAGGGGTGCAGTTTGCTGAAAAGACTCAGGCCCAGACCAGTTTCCACACAACCCAGGTGTATTGGACTTTACAAGACCTGGTAGTGCTTACAAGGTCAATAATTAAAACCTGAGCTACACAAAAAGTCTTCCCCAAGGAATAAGTAGCAATGAAGCAATTTAGCTCAACTATAGGACTCAAGTGCTGGTCTCCATAGGAAGTTCCTCCATTTTACAAGTAAGCAAAAGACAACAAATTAGTTCCAGTGCAGAGTTTAAGTGGTGGGAACAGTGATTAATGTAACAAAGAACTGAAAGAAAAAACAAAATTCCCACAGATGAGAGACCAAGTTTAGTATTAACTAGTAAAGGTCTAACATCACAAAAGAACATCTATAAAACCTAGAAGGATTGGAAGTCCCCTGGGCTCCTAAGCCAGGGAGGGGGTGGGGAGGGCCGAGGGCCTCAGCCACACCCCACCCCCTCCAACATCCACAACCAGCCCAACTGTGACAACTGAGCCACTGCAGATGGAATCCCAAGCCGGGGCAGTGGGGGACTGAGGGCTTCATGCACCCCCCCCCAACATCTGCATCCACCCCAGCAATGACTGAGCAAACTCTGGAAGCCTCCTGATCTCCCCTGATGGAGGCCACAAGCCTTGATCATGCCCCCCTTCCTTCCTCCTCTTTCCACCCTATTTCTCTCCCCCTTCCTCTCTCCCCATCCCCCACAACTGCTCTGCAACAACATCTTAGAATGAGGCATAGAGCCAGAGGAAGCCAAACCCAGCCACATCCAGGTAAAGAGCACACCAAAAACACCATTTCCACATGGGTAGCCCACCATAGCCACCGCAATTGCCATGGCTGCTGCAAAGGCAGCTAGTCTCTATAGCAGCAGTCACAGCCACCGTGCACATGGCACACCAGACTCTCAACTGCATTGACACAAGGAGAGGCACCAGTGGAGACCAAAAAAAAAAAAAAAA
>NW_007726351.1:637960-639133 GCF_000696425.1 Galeopterus variegatus | reverse complement strand
CTCAACTGCATTGACACAAGGAGAGGCACCAGTGGAGACCAAAAAAAAAAAAAAAAAAAAAGTAGTCCTCTCTCTCCATAAAGCACACTCCAGAGTAATAGAAGAAACATCTGATTTATGGTAATAGGGGACTGTCTCAATAGTAGACAGATCATCTAGGCAACAAACCAAACCAACAGAGGAACAGTTAATCTGTCAGATGGAGAGAACGAATCTATGGTTATTAGAGGGGGGAGGGGAAGGGGGTGTGCAAGGGGAAAGGGGTAGAGAGAGGAGGAGGGGAAACTGGATAAGGGGCATAAAGAATAAGTGTGATTTGTAACAATGAATATGCTAATAAAAAATAAATTTTAAAAAAAGAACTGGCTTTTCTTTTCATACCAAATAAATGGCTATGTCCTCTGTACTAGGAAATCACAGAGGAAACAACATCCTGTTCGTCTCTTCCAAAGGAGTAAATTTGCCATGAGATCAGGTTTTTCATGACTTTCCATAATAAAAAACTGAACAAAAGTAATAGATTTAATCTGTAAAAATCGAGATTCGGGAATGTAAGAATTGATGTGTAATAATCCAATCTTGTTGGGTGGGGGGACAGCATTTTAAGCATTTATTGAAGGTAGTAGCAGGAGTGAAACTCAATTTTTATAATATCTTTCTTTTTTTTAAGGTAAGAGTATACCCATTCTCTTTCATGTCAGGCTTCTATGGAAAGAGAATGGGATTTGTAGTCAAAAGGCCTTAGTTTGTTAGTCTGTTATTTCCAGCCAAGATGGAGTAACAGGTACTAGATTTAAAATTTCTGCCCGAAACAACCAAAAAACTAGGGGGAAAAAAAGAAAGAAACAATGATTTTCAAAGTATGGATTAGAAAACAAAGTTCTGTGACTTTTAGAAGATGATGGAAAAGAAAAATGAGGTGAGCCTTACAATCTAGAGTCAATGTGATCCTGTATTAAAATCTCAGAAGTTTTTGGTTTTTGTAGAAATTGACAAGCCGATTCTAAAATTCATACAGAAATGCAAAGAACCAAAAATGGTCAAAACAACTTTGAAAAATAACATCAGAGTCGGAGGGCTTATACTATCTGACTTAAAGACTTACTAGAAAGCCATAGTAATCATACAGTATGGTACTGGCATAAAGATAAACAAATAGACAAATATAACAGC
>NW_007726351.1:634445-636457 GCF_000696425.1 Galeopterus variegatus | reverse complement strand
ACCCAAAAGAAATTGAAATTTATGTCCATTACAAAGACTTGCACATCAGTCCTCATAGAAGTTTTATTCATAATAGCCCTAAAATAGAAATAATCCAAACGTTCATCATCAAGACATTGCATAAAAAAGTTGTGGTATATCCATATAAAGAAATACTCCTCAACAATAAAAAGGAATGAATTACTGATCAACAATGTGAATGAATCTTAAGATAATTATGCTGAATGAACAAAGCCAGACAAAAAAAAGGGTACATACTGTATGTTTCCATTTATATAAAATTGTATGAAATGAATCTAGTAGTGACAGAAAGAAGATCAATGGTTGCCTGGGGATGGCAGCCTGGGGGTGGGGTTGGGGCAGGATTAGGAAAAGGCATAAGGAAATTAATGGATAATGCATATGTTCATTATCTTGGTTGCAGTGATGGTTTCACAGGTTTATACTGTCAAAATTTATCAAATTTTATACTTTAAATATGTGCAGTCTATTGTATGTCAATTATACTTCAATAAAGTTGCTTAATAAAAAGGCCTGTGTCCAAGTCATAGCTGTGTGATCTTGAATATGTTTCTTGACTACTCTGTGCCTGAGCTCCCTCAGGAGGCAAATGAGGTGTAACACCTGACAAGGCTGTTGTATCAGGTAAGACATTGTGGCAGCAGCCCTTAGGAAAGCACTACATCAATGGCATGAAGAGCATCTTGTCTTCCCTGCAAAAGACTTAATTTTCCTATTAATCCCTCAGCAGAATGACGTTGTTCTCTCTAGGTCATGTCTTTTATGTTCAGAAATCAAAGGACATGGTTTTTGAAGCTAAGGTGGTTAGATCTCTTAAATGCCTTTACAAAATATAAAAGTCAGATGGGGAGAAATGAGATCACATGGGGAAATAAAAAGCACCAGCATCAAGGTCTGTAGCTTTGCTGAACACTTGTGGAAATTGCACCTGCCCTACCATCAAGGGACATAAGAAATTTAAGCCATCTGACCTATGTGTGCCCCCCACACATTCAGATGATAAAACATTATAAAAAGAAAATCAATTTTAAATAAATAAAGACTATATGTTTTCGAGTCAGACCTCAGATCCTGACATTGTTCACTGGCTCTGTGACACCTTGGACAGCTCCCTCGATCTTGCTGAGCCTCGGTTTCCTCACTTGAAGAACGCTATCCCCTAGGATGTCTATGAGGAAGAAACTGAAAAAATATGTAAAGTACCTTGGACAGCACCTGGCACAGGGAAGGTGCTCGGTAAAAACACTAGATCGTGGTCAGGCTTGAACTCAAACCTGCCGGCCCCAGGTCAATGCTCTTTCTATTATCTTCTGTTGCTAGTTCACCTGGGTAGTTTGTGGCTTGGGGGCAATTAAATACCAGGTGTCTTACTCTCCATCTGGAGCTCTTGCCACTATGCACAGTCATTTTTTTAAGCCATCACTAATCAGAATCCATTTATTAACTAGGGGGAAAAATGGCACCTAGAGATGAAATTATACTGGTTGAGAGACCAGGAAAAATCCCTTTGGATCCTACTTCAGTGCTACTAATTACCAGTCCAGTCCCCAGTGTGACGCCTGTCTCTCCACTGGTGCATTCTCTTATTGCTGTTGTCCCTGAACCAGAACTCTTTCCAGAGCTTTCCACCAGCTGACCCTGTCGCTGGACCAGGCAGGATGCTGCGTACGTAATTGTTGTGGTGATGGCCTTCAACCACAAGATGGCACACGACTCTCTTCTTTCAGAAGAGAAAAGCTAGTGAAGCAGGGAAGTTTCAAAGCTGGCATGTTTTGACCCAGAGTTATTAGAGGTGGAAAGAGGGAGCTGGAGGAGGGATAGGGAGTAACTGGGTAAGACACACAAAAAGTAATTATGACTTGTAATGATGAACATGTTAATAATATTGATTTGATCATCACATACTGTACACGAATACTGATAGTCAACTCTGTACCCCATAAATACATATAAATAAAAATAATAAAAATAATTTTTTTAAAAAAGAAACG
>NW_007726351.1:630709-633507 GCF_000696425.1 Galeopterus variegatus | reverse complement strand
AACTCCGAAAAGGGCTGCTCTCGAACCCATCAGCCAGATGTATGCTGTGCTGCCTTGTGGGGGCATCAGGGTGGACAGTGACACTGTGTGGAGGAGATGCATTCCTCCAGTGCCATGCGCATGGCAGTGGGCTGCCTGATGGAGCTGGCCTTCAAGGTGGCTGCAAGAGAACTCAGGAATGGATGTGCCATCATCTGGCCCCAAGACACCACACCAAGGAATCCACAGCCATGGGATTCTGCTTCTTTAACCCTGTAGACACCAAAGCTAAACTCCTGCAGCAGAAGTTGGATGTGGGCAAGGTCTTCATTGTAGACTGGGACATTCACCATGGCAATGGCACCCAGTAAGTGTTCCACAATGACCCTCCTGTGCTCTACATCTCCCTGCATCGCTATGATAATGGGTATTCTTTCCAGGCTCCAGAGCTCCTGAAGAGGTTAGTGGAGGGCCAGGCATGTGGTACAATGTGAACATGGCATGGACAGGAGGTGTGGGCCCCCCCATTAGGGACATGGAGTACCTGACAGTCTTCAGGACAGTGGTGATGTCCATTGCCCATGAGTTCTCACCTGACACAGTCCTACTCTCTGCCATGTTTGATGCCACTGAAGGCATCTGTCTCCACTGGGGGGCTACTCCATCACTTCCAGATGTTTCGGCCACTTGACCAGGCAGCTGATGATACTGGCAGGAGGCTGGGTGGTGCTGGCCCTGGAGGGAAGCCACAACTTGACTGCCATCTGTGATGCCTCTGAGGCCTGTTTTGGCTCTGCTCAGTGCAGAGCTGAAGCCCTTGGATGAGGCAGTTTTGTAGCAAAAGACCAACATCAGTGCAGCAGCCATGCTAGGGAAAGTCATTGAGATCCAGAGCAAACACTGGAGCTGTGTGCAGAGGTTTGCTGCTGGTCTGGGCCATTCCCTGTGGGAGACCCAAGTGGATGAGACCAAGGATGCCAAAACTGTAAGCACCATGGCCTTGCTGTTGGTGAGGGCTGAGCAGGCCCAGGCTGCTGCAGTGCAGGAGCACAGCCCCAGGCTGGCAGAGGAGCCTGTGGAATGAGAGCCTGCCAGTGGCATCCTGGCCCCCTCCCTCTGGGCTTCATCATTATGATTTTGTTTATTCTTTCTATTAAAAACAAAAAGTCACACATTCAAAAAAAGGGCTGCTCTTGATCCAGGGTCTATCTGAGCCTTGACAAGATTTTTAAATTTCTGAATTCCTCTTACTCCCATAAAGATGTGAGTATATTTCTTATCTCTTTCCCCTTAACATTAAGGGCATGTTGTTTACATTCCTGCCACATTCTCCACTGGTGCATGTCCACTTTGGACATCATTTACTGTTGTTGTTGTGCCAATATCGGGAGATGGGAGTGGACTTTAATCCCCACCCCTCCTCAGGGCTGGGCTGAAGTAGTCCTGGCTCTCATCTGCTGATAGGGTGTTCGTCTTCTTCCCAAGTCCTTCCTCCTCACTTAGAATCTAAACAGCTACGAAAGGCAGATTGTGGAATTTAGAGATAGAAGACCTTAGAGGACCATGTCACCTTGTGGATACAGGCACAGGCTCTGGAGCCAGGCTGACCTAGAATTCCAGTGCCAGTTCTACCACTAACCAGATATTTGGCCTTGAAGGAAATATCTAATCTCTCTAAGGACTCAGTTTCCACATTTATAAAATGAGGATAACAGAACCTCTTTCATAGGATTATTGAGAGAACTGGATACAATTCTATGTGCTCTATGAATGAGATGGATCATGAAAATGATCATGTGGCAAATCGAAGAGCTAAATATGCCAGTGAAATTCACGGCCCAAAGAGCTGGATCATTTTTGTTTTATATGTCTTTCCACTGATCCCCACAAGGCTGGAAATAACCTGAGGGTAGAGGTCATATGTCTCACTTTTCTCTGTCTTCCTAGCATCCAGTTCAACACCTGCCTCATAGAGGCCCTCCGTTCAGTTTGCTAAATGATAGAGTGAATTGCTGCAGTCAACTCGACAGCAGCTCCAGGCTCCTGACTGAGACTGCACGCTTCCCACCCCACTGCCCGCTACCTTTCTTGGTCAGCCTTAACTTCTCCGTGTTTACACTAATCTTTCTTTGCAATCACTAGACAAAAGAACAATAACTCCTTGATTGGGCTCTGTATTTCAGTTCTGCAAAGGCAAAAGCACATTATTAATCATTAAGGTCAGGTGACCTATTTCTCCTGGTTAGTAAAATCCTGAGAATTAAAAATAAAAAGGAAATGATGATATATTGCTGGTGAAATTTCTTTAAATTAAATGTTTTTATGACCAATTTTCATCCTGAGAGCGACTGAGCTTTAGCATGTTGAATAGGGTAAGTATCTGGATGCTGAGTATGCCACACCTGGACCCAGGGGCAGAGAAAGGACTGTAGCAGGTGGAGCCAGCGCTCTTGCTTGCAGTGGCTTCAGATGCTCCAGCCAGGTGAGAATAGAGTGTAACCGGGGTAATGGGAAGAAAGGCAGCACCATGAATAAAGGAAGCCACTGGCACACCTTCCAAAGCTATGTCTGGGTGACAGTTTTTCAACTTTGGCCACTCCCTGCCAAAATAATAATAATAATAAATCTTAAAAAAATGTATCCTGAAAAGACCCAACTTCTTGTCCTTCTCTCTCTTCTCTGCTTTCTGAGTAAGCAACGGAGGCAAAACAAGGAATTTGGGCCGGCCCGGTGGCGCACTGCTACAGTGCGCCGCTTGACTCCCGCCGAGGGTTCGGATCCCACATACAGACCGGTTCCTGCTCACTGGCTGAGCGAGG
>NW_007726351.1:605089-630078 GCF_000696425.1 Galeopterus variegatus | reverse complement strand
GGGCGCGACACTGAGGGTTGCGATCCGTTGCCGGACACGAAAAAAGACAAAAAGGTAAAAACAAACAAAAAAACAAGGAATTCGGAAAAATCCATAAACTGCATATCACCCCTCCTCGAATAATCTCAGTCTTGACCACAGAGCCTCTCAAGTGGAGGTGGAGTTGATAAGGATATAATTTTTTCCCAGAATCACAAAAAGCCAAACACTCCAGGTCCGTCCTACCAAACCACTCCCTTGTGACCACCAGAGGTCAGGCTGCAGTTAGGAATGAGCCACAGATCCCTAAAGTTGGCTCTGTCCATCCTTGTTCGTCCCAGGTCCTCGGGGCATGCCTGGCAGCTCCTCCAGACTCCTCCGAGCTCGTCCAGCGGTGTCCTATGGGATTCCTTTCTCATTTGTAATAGACTTGGGACAGACGCACCTGAACCTGCCCGGAGTGAGGTCAGGTATCCGAGTGAATCATCCCCCATTTCCATGTATTATGTCTGAGAACCACATATCTAGGAATCGTGGTGGGGGGTGCTTATTAAAATGCAGATTTCTGCCCTGCTGGCACGCCTGAAGTGACACGGCTGCTCTCAGCCACCCAATCATAAATACCCAAGCTGGGATGAAGGAGGCTAAGGAGGGAGGAAAATTCTTACTGCCCCGCGCAGGAAGCGGCCACTCCAGGCTGGCCCTGCTGTCTCCGGATGCCCTTCATGCTCCACGTTCCTTCTGATCATTTCTGGACACTGGTTTCCGTAGTTTATTCCCTTTGATGTGCCTCTGTCGTCCTCATTGCTCAGAAAAAAAGCCTCCTGGATTTAGAGGCAGTTCGTTTCTCTGCTCAGGTTAATGCTCGTTTGCGGTCCTTCCGTGGTGCTAAGACGCTGTCCGCCACATGAACACCCTGAGGTACCAGCAGCTTTCAGGGAGGAGTGGGAGTGAAATATGACATTAAATAAGCACATCCATTGTAAGATGCAGCCCGCTTCCAGGATCAATAAAAAGTGCGTTTTAAAATTGTGGAAAGTCGACTCCCCTGAGCGCCTCGGTCTGAGCGTGCACGGCCCGTGACTCACGTCCCGCCGCCAGGCCGCCAGCGCGCCCCGCAGAGTGGACCCCGCGCCCGCCCGCCGAGCCTGTGCGCGCCGCTGGCCCCAAGCCCTCCCGACCGCCAGCCCTGGACCGACACACGCCCAGATGTGTTGACCTGCGGCCGCTGCCTGCAGACCTTCCCGTTGGAGGCCATCAGTGCCTTCCTGGACCACAGGAAGCTGCGCTGTCAGCTCTTCAGAGGACTCAGAACGTGAGGACCTGGAGGCCTGGAGCTGCCTCTGCTGTGGCAGGCGGGTCACTGCTGCGCCGTGCCCAGTGGGACCACGAACTGTCCACTCACCAGACGCAATCAGAGGCCCCAGAGGCCGGGCTGCTGGGCCTGGCCGTGGTGGCCGCAGCCCTGTCGGCAGTGGTGGGGCCAGCAGCCGAGGCTAAGGGCCCCGGCATGAGCAGCCTCACCCGGCAGATCCCCACCTGCCCTGTGTGCAAGAAGATCCTCAGCTTCTTCAGCAACCTCAAGGTGCACATGTGCTCCCACACCGGCGAGCGGCCCTATGCCTGTGCCCAGCATCTCTATGCCCGTGCCCAAAGCAGCAAGCTCAACTGCCACAAGACCCACAGGCAGCTGCCCTCCCAGAGCCCCTGCATGGCTGACACCAGCCAGGAACAGGCCTCCGCAGCCCCTCCAGAGCCAGCTGCCCATGATGCTGCCCCCTCGAGCACCCTCCAGTGCAGGGGCAGAGAGGGGGCTGGAGCTGCCCATAGGGCAGATGTCCAGGAACCTGGGGCTCCTGGCAGTGGGGCTCAGACGGGCCCCAGTGGGGAGAGCGGGATAGCTGTCACCAAGGAACTGAGAACTGACCCTGCAAAGAACCAGAAGAAGTCGCCCAAGAAGATGCCTAAGTCAGTGAGTGGGCAAGAGACATGGGCCTGGCAGCAGCTGTGAGTTCTGCAGGAAGTATTTTGCCAACAGTAACCTAACAGTGCACCAATGCTCGCACACTGGCAAGCAGCCCTATACCTGTGAGCTCTGCTCCTGTGCCCACACCCAGAGCAGCAAGCTCAACCACCACCACTGCATGCATGGCCTAGGGCCTGGCAGCACCCGCTTCAAGTGCCCCCACTGCTGTGTGCCCTTTGGTCTATGGCCACGCTGGACAAACACCTGCAGCAGAAGCACCCTGAGGCGGGCATGGAGGCCTGAACATGGGAGTGCCCTCCCTGCTGTCTCCGGTACTACTGTCAACACATTATGACCTCCTTGTCATTCCCTTCTGCAAATAAATTGTCCTTCCCTCTATTTACTAAATAAATAAATAAATAAAACTATGGAAAGTTTTCTCTCTTATAATCTCATGCCACTGTATTAATTCAACTCAAATTCATTGAGTGCCTGCTGTGCTAAGAACCTGTTCCAGGTGCTGGGGTGGATAAGGTCCTCAACTTCACAGTACCTACATGGCAGTGTAGCAGGTAGGCAGTCAGAGAATAATAAACAAATGAAATAGTGAATCACTGAGGTGGAGATTGTGACCAGTGCTGTTAGTGAATACACAGGGCTGTGTGGCAGACACAATGGAGAGGCCAATTTTGGAATGCATGATCAGGGAAGAACTTTCTGAGAAGGGTTGTGGAGCCAAGATCAGAATGAAGAGGAGCAGGGGAAGAACACCCCAGGTAGAGAAGACTTGCATGTGGCTTCCACCAGACCCACCTGTCACCTTGGCACATGGCTACAGAACCTCCACTCATAGCTTAACATTTATTGGGCACCCTTTCTATGCTAGGCATTGTGCTAGTTCTGCAGGATGAAGGCATGAACAAGGGAGACATGGTTTCTACCCTCATATTGGATCAAGGTGTCCTTGACGGGGAGGGCTTTGTGACTACAAATACCAAAATCCATGGGAAAATCAGTTATGGCGGTCCCCCAGCTAAATACAGCATCTGGTCGCTCAGATTTTTCAAAATCCAGCCACCACCCTCCACACATCTTTGGGGAAAAAAGTTCTCTTAACTTTCTAGCATTCCCCTCATACTATCCCAGTGTTCTGTGCTATGGGTGAGAAAAGAAACCGGATTTCAAAGCAGAGATCCTATCTTCCGTAACTGAGTTCAGCCTGTTTGGGTTCCTTCATTTTTGGTGCCCTCTCTTGGTGCTGAGCAAAGCGCGTAAGCCTGCCCTGCCCCTGATGACCTCCACCACACACTTTCCAGACCTTGGAGGCTGTGGGAGAGAGAGAAATACCTGTCTTTGAACCTCTTAGTCGCCTTTCAGAGGCTGTCACTGAAGACAAATGATGGGAACAAGAAATGGCAACCATGTATAGGAATGCTCTGCTCCTGCTTCTCCTGTAGCAGGAATGCATAACTGACAGATGCTGTCAATGTCCTCTCAGACGTCTGGGTTTCAGAAAGTTCCCTCCGCATCTGAAATTCTAATGAAGGAGGAAGAAGAGAAAGAGCTCTGATAGAGGCAGGGCTGTCTGGGGGCCATGGGCAGGGCTGGTCTGGAACTGGCATAGCAGGTTTCCAAGGGTAGTAGAAGAGTGAATGGGTGCACCTGAATCCTGGGCCTCGGCCCTAGAGGTGTGATCTGTAGATGTGGGGTGATGCCTGGAAATAAATCTATACGTTAAGAAAGCTCCTTTGGGGATTCTGGGAATCATTTAAGTTTGTGAAACCCTGCGCTAGGGGCTAGACTTGCGAGCAATCTCCTAGTTAGCCTCTCCTCCTGTTCCAACTCCAGGATTCCCTGCCCTCCATGTCTCCAGCCCCACCCTCTGAAACCAGGCCCCACTTTTGGTCTTTAGCCCCTAGAGGCCTATGGCTGAAACCAGAGTCAGCCCATCCCCAGTGCCAGGTGCAGCAACCGACATGGGCCCTCTCAACGAGGGCTTCGGGTCACCAGCCACCCATCTGCTGGCTGTTCTCACCAAGGCAACAGGAGCCAGCTCACTCTCATGTGCATCAAACCCACACTTCTCAGTGTGCAGGGAGGAAGGAGATCCGCCTCACCTTCTGGTGTCTTCACTGCAAACAACCCCCATATGGCTCCCCAAAGCCCTTTCCATTAACATCCCACCTCCCAGAGTAGCCTGTGTGTGTTGTCAGGAAGAGACCATGCCCACATGAACAGCTTCCTTCTTCCATTCCACCCCTGGGCTGGGTGCCTGCATATTCTGTTCATTCAAAACAAATTTAACAGCCCACCTTCAAAACACAGATGATGGACACCACACCCATTTGCTTCCATTGGCTGGTCCTTTTCTCTTTATGGCTTCCAGCAGTTCAGGGTTATTGGCAGGGTTCTATGCTATGACTGAAATAATTTTTATCTTCTTAAAAAGAATTTTTAAATTTTTATCAGAGTAATATACCTACAAGATTTAAAAATCAAATGTACTACAAAGCCTCTAACAAAAAACAGCAGTTTCCTTTCCCTTCCCTCCCCAAATGCTAATACTTTCAACTCTTGACGTGGTTTTAGAAGAAAAGTATTTACCTCCACATTTCTAAGTAATATTCTTATATTTGTATACTGCTTTTTTGTGCGTTTTAATTTGGAACACTATCAACTTCTTATTGTGGAATATGAGAATATGGTACTATTACACATATTCATTCTCTATCACTATTCCACATTGTATTTCCTTCCCCTCCCAGTACTTATGCTATATTTTTTGTTAAATGGATATGGTAATAGTGTTTACATTATGATTGCGTGAGCATTCATTGTTGAGCCATGTAGTGTACTATGATTATATATTTTTCTTCAACATTTTGTTCTCAAAGTTAATAACTTCCTTTTTGTTTGCTCAGTTATTCTGTGCATGTATCTTCAAATTCCCTCCCGTTCTTCACAGAGCTATAACCCCCTCTCTTTCCTTTTCTTAAAAAAAATCTATGGTTGGATTTAGGCTGTTTTCTTTATCCCTAGCATTTGAAAATTTTATGGTGACGTGTCCTGGATTGGTTTTTAGTCCTCATTTTCTGGGCATTCCTTGCATTTTTTCCCAGTCTTTCAGTTTTAAGAAATTTTTCTAAAGATTTTTTTCTCCATTTTATCTTTGTAGATAAGCTGTGTCTCTCTCTGTGTGTACATGTTATGTTAACAGCAACCATTGGGTGTTGGGAATGTCTCATTCCCTCATTCTTTCTGTTGCCCATATCTTTGTCTTTTTGTTCTGCTTTCAGAGAGATTTCCTTTATCTTTTAACTCTTCCATTGGAACATTCATTTGGCCATCATATTTTGAAGAGCTCTTATAATTCTCTATCTATATAGCAGTCTTCTTCAATTTTCTGAGAGCAATATTTTTTATCTCTCTGACAACATTAATTATAAATTGTTTTTTCCAAAAGTTTTTTACTCCCTGCATTATCTGGGTTTTTTTTTTTCCTGAGAAAAATATGAAGTTATTAAAAAAATAAATAGGTAAGGTCCCTTTCCTCCTTTTGTCTTAAATCACTCCACTCTTCAGAGTTACCCATAGTTTAGTTTGTTAGATGTCCTTCAAGGTCATTTTTCATGTGCTTACTCCTGAGAAAAATATGAAGTTATTAAAAAAATAAATAGGTAAGGTCCCTTTCCTCCTTTTGTCTTAAATCACTCCACTTTTCAGAGTTACCCATAGTTTAGTTTGTTAGATGTCCTTCAAGGTCATTTTTCATGTGCTTACATTTAAACACACATGTATAATTATGTACCTTATCTTTTTTTTATACTACACTAGTGTGCTGCATCTTGTCTTTTTGTAATTAACATATGCTGAAGATATTTTAATGTCTGTCCATCTAAACACTTTATTTTTAACTGCTGCATACTATGCCACAAGATTGTGCCAATATTTATTTGAAACTTAGATTATGTAGCATGTTTCTCTTTTCCAATCAATACTGTTAGATCTTTTTATATGTGTTTAATTCTATAGGATAAATATCTAGAAATAAAATTGCTGAGTTGCAAGCAAACTTTATTCAAAATTTTGGTAGAAACTACCAAGTTGTCCTACAAAAATGCTGTATTAATTTACACTCCTATCAAAAATTATGAAAGTGTCTATTTCTTTCTACTCTTACAAACACTGGATATTATCAATCATTTTAACTTTTGCCAATTTGGTAGGCAAAAAACATCTTATCAATATATCAATGTTTGGTTACTTCGTTACTGGTAAGGTTGAACAGCTTTTCCCATATTTATTGTTGTTTTTATAATTTCTTTCTCTGTGAATTGACCATTCATATTTTCCCTACATATTTCTACCGTGTTGTTTATATTTTTCCTACTAATTTGCAGAATCACTTTGTATAATATAGACAGACAGCAATTATTTGGGGTTTTGGGGGGATTTTTTTTTTGGTAAAAGTTGTGGATATTTTCTCCATCTGGCACCGGTATACAAAAGTTTTTAAACCTTTTCTTGTACTCAAATTTATCAACCTTTTTTATAACTTGTGAGTAATGTGTTTACCTTAGGAAAACATTTTCCACCTCAAGTTTTCTCTATTGCCTTCTAATACATTTATAGTCTTTAATTTATTTTTGTGTAGAATAAAAGATTGAGATCTAATTTTATTTTTCAAGTGAATAGCTAATTTTCTCTACTAACTATTGCATAATATATCTTTTCCCTTATGATATGAAATGCCACCTGTTTCATATTCTCAATTCCCATTTATATATTAGTCTGTTCCTGAATTCTTTGTCCATTATACTGCTCTAAATCAGGGATTGTAAACCACAGCCTGTGAGCTAAATCCAGCCTGTGCCTGTTTTTGTAAATAGTTTTATTGGAACATAACCATGCTCTTTTGTTTACATATTGTCTATGACTGTTTTCACACCATAATGGCAGAGTTAAATGGTTACAACAGAGACCGTATGGCCTGCAAAGCCTAATATATTTACTCTTTGACACTGTGTAGAAAAATTTGCCAGTCCTTGCTATAAATGGCTATTTTGGGGTCAGTATCATTAATAACAGGAACTCTATTGTGTGTTTTGCCTCTGGAGGAGTAAATATCTTCTCACTGTGTCTATGTTTTAAAAAATTCTTGGATTTTCCTTGTAAATGCCTTTGGGGTAAATTTTACCCTTTAATTTGATTATTGACATGATTGGGTTTAAATGTGCCAAGTTTCTATATGCTTTTTACTTGCTCTATTGGTTCTTTGACACTTTTTTCCTCTTTGCCTTCTTTTGGGTTTAGTAATTTTTATTATTCCATTTTATCCCTTATAACTCTGTTTTGTTTATTTTTAGTGGTTGCCTTAGAGTTTGTAGCATACATGTTTAAGCCATCATAGTCCACCTTCCAGTAATACTATGCCACTTTAAATGTAGCATAAAAACTTACAACCATGTATTTTCATTTCTTGGTCCTTTTGCTATCGTGGTCAGACATTTTACTTTTTACATATGTCATAAACTCCACAATACATTGATTTTATTGTTGCTTTAAATAGTCAATTATTTTGTAAAGAGATTTAAAATATGAAAAAAATATGATAAAAAAATTTTAATTACCCACATAGTATTTCTGGGGCTCTTCATTATTTGTAAAGATCTGGATTTTCATCTTTGTTTTTTGTCCTTTGTTTTTGTTTTTGGACTGAAAAATTTCCATCAACATTTCTTGTGCATGTCTGCTGGTGTTCAATTCTTTCAGCTTTTGTATACCTGAAAAAGTTCGTATTCATCTTTGTTTTTGAAAGACACTATTGCTGGGTATAGAATTTTAAGTTGATAGCACTTTTCTTTCAATATTTAAAAAGGCTTGCTTTTTCATCTTTGTTAGGCAGGACCAGAGCAACCCCTGGCAATACATTTCCGAGTACGTTACTAAATGCCCCATGTATTAGAAACTTTTCATTCTAGCTGGTGGGAACTCAGACCACTCCTGGCCCTACATGAGCTCCAGGGAATGTTTTGCTCCATTTTCAGGGTTCCCTTGCAGCCTCTGATGCTTTCCTCACAAGTACCGTATATGCTGATCAGTACTCAGGAGGAGAACTTTCTGCAGATCTCCCAGGCCTTCTCTTTTTCTCTGTGCATCTCTCTCTCTCTTACTCTGCCTGTGAACTCAAGCCAACTTGGCCTACCTAAATTCTCAATTCTGCTTTCTCAATTTAGGGAGATCACCAGGACACCATTTGTTGTCCTCCTGTCTGTGTTGTGGCCTGGAAACTTTCCATTCAGTGAGCTGGGGAAATGATAATATTCACCTTGTTTCTCTTCTCTGAGGGCTATTATATTTCACTATTGTTAAATGACTAAAAAACATTTTTTTTCATACATGTTTTTTCATTTTTTAGTTATTTAAGTTGGGAGGGTAAAATCAGTTCCTACTGTTCCATCATGGTTGAAATGTTTCATTTGGGATTTTGATTGGAATTGATGGAAAAAATTGACACTTGCATTACTGAGTCTTTCCTTTTAGAACATAGCATATCAATTTACTTAGGCCTCTTTTAAATCCTCCAGTGGATTTTATGGTCTTACGCATTCTTTTTGATGTTGCATTTAAAGGCCCCAATATAGGCTCCTTAACTTCTCTCTTAAAACATCTTATTCTTGCCCTGTAGCAATTCAGGGATAGAGTCTAAAGACGACCCTGGGGCTTCTGCTTCTTAGAGTAGCTCCTAGACCTATCTGCTTCCTGCCACCTCTGCACATGAGAAAGAGAAGAGGGCCTGTTCCAGCTGAATCTGTCATGATGGCAGAGTAGCATTGAGTAACTCTGGACTGGGCAGCTGGGGTGTGGATGAGGAAAGAGTGGAAGCACCCCTCATGGAGCCCCCATGGTAGAAAGTGGCTTAGAACTGTTTCATCTTGGTATGGCTTGCCTGAAGCTTTTTTCTACTTTTCTCTATAGTTGGTTGGGCACGGATGTACTATGAGAAGTAAACCCTGAAGACTTAACTATTGGTCTATGGGGGTGCAACCACCTCTATCTGCTAGTGAGGTCACTCCACCTACCTTATTTATGTATGCTTGGGCCTCTTCTCTAACAAATGGTTACTAATGAACAAGAAAAAAAATCATCTCTAATAATATCTCGGCATTTGAGGGCTAGTAGGGAAGTTGGGGATGTGTGTTCTAAATGCCAAACAACCAATTTAGAAGCAAACTTGGAACATAATTCTTTCCTAATTTGGGAACTGTTTGTTCTTATGAAATCTATCGTTTGCAGTAATGACAGTAATAAATTAGGGAGACCTTAACTGACTACAGTTGACACCAGATGGGTAAACACTCATCCTAAGTAATGAGTCAGTTAATTATAGCTGTGCCATGTTTATAGACCTTCAATTAATCTCTTGAGACTATGCAACTTCATCACCTGCAATGGCTCATAGCAACTGATCAGGACTTTTCAGAGGTCAGACTTCTCTCTTAATTCAAAGTACATGTCTTAAAAATTAAAGAGCTATGTGGAATTTAGCTTATTTATTTTCATTATACCTCCTCTGTCTGGGGATCAATTTGTGTAAAGCACTAGAGAAATGATGAGGCAAATAAAACAGAAACAGGGAGATGTTAAAATATTTTAGTATACTCACATAACCCCCACCCTCATACTTAGCCAAACAGTCTTACGTATGTAACACCCAGCTCTTTAGAATATGGGTATATTCAGACTATGAAATGGTGAGTTCAGTGCCTCATTTGAACATTGGTCCACTCTCTGACAGCTTTATTGACCAAAAAAAGAAAAAAAAAAAAGTCATTCTCACAAAATGCAATATACTTGGACACTTGGGAGACCCAGCCCATTCCAAGTGTAGACCATGCTAGCTGAGGAGTAGAAAGCCTGGTCAGTCTATATTGCTTGGGCTCAGCTATGGACCAGTGGTTGTGACCCTGATGCACATTAGCATCACTTGCAGAATCATCCCACACCAAATAAATCAGCTCTTGGTTGGGCCCCAGGGACTGTTGTTTTCAGCTCTATGGATCATTCTAATGTGCAGCCAGCCAGGATTGAGAACCACTGCTATAGACTGGAGTAGTTGTGGTCATTGTGCCAATTTTTTTTTTTTTTTGTGACTGGTAAGGGGATCACTACCCTTGGTGCGGTGTCGCCCGCACCACGCTCAGCCAGCGAGCGCACTGGCCAGTCCTACATAGGATCCGAACCCGTGGCAGAAGCGTCGCTGCACTCCCAGCGCCGCACTCTACCGAGTGTGCCATGGGGCCGGCCCTGTGCCAATTTTTAATACTCAAAGTACTCATGCAGAGTGGATTTTAATTCAGAATTACAAGCAGCGGTTAACTCTAGTTTCCCCAAGGACTTTGCCAAGTATGGGGAAATTGCCTATTTCTCCAATATTTAGTTTAGGAGATGACAACCTTGCGTGTGTGTGTGTATGTGTGTGTAACACACAGTCCTTTGATTCTGCTTCCTACATAGCCTTTGAATCTTTTCTCCGTGCTATCACTCCTGGTTCAGACCCTCCTCATCTCTCCAGTCTTGCTGTCCCTCCAACCTTCTAGTTATACTGCTTCTATTATTTGTCTCAAATCCCAAATACACGTCTCTTTTATAACTCCTCCAATGACTCCCCACTGTCCAGAAAAAAACTCAGTGTACTCATCTGGGTACCCAAGACCTTTCATGACTCAGCTGGAGCGTAATTACTCTTGCCACAAGTCTCCATTTAAGGCTCTTTTTCCCAGTACAACCTTCTCTGATCTCCTTGTCTCCCATTCCCCACCCCCCAGGTCTTTACTGCCTCTGTGCCAAACTAATGCCCATATAAGTTTTGGGTATCTCTGGTACGTAGTGATGCTTGAAAAATTACTGAGTTAGCAAATAAGTTTCATTCATCCACTGTCAGAATTGTGAGTCTGTCTTCTCTATTAGGTTCTGAGCCTTTCTCTAAGAGCAGTGGGTAACATGGTATATATCATAGAAAAAGCAAAGATCCTGGAGGTGAATTTGGGTTTAAAACTGTGCTCTGACTGCACACTCACTAGCTGTTTCCTCAGCTGTGAAATGAGGGTGACAACTCCCTGAAGGGTTGTGAAGATTAGACATGATGTGTCTAATGTCAGATGCATAGTAGGTGACCAGATATTCTCTTTCCTTGATTCCAACTTACTTACAATTTACCAGATATTCTTCAAAATTTATGAGTAACACCCCAATAGAAAGCTTTTGTTTTGTATTGTATGCTTCCAAATGGCTCTGTCCTATAAAGGTTAAATGTTAAAAGATTTAAAACCCCTCCTCTCTCCCACCCTAGTCATCAGAGATTATACTTACTACCTTACTTAATTCCTCAAATGGTTCTCTGAATTATTATCCCCATTTCATGGCCAAGAAAACTGGAGCAAAGAGAAGGTAATGAATTTACTTTTAGAAAGACAGCTGGGCTTTTCAGAATCCTTTCCATTGACTCTCAGCTCTGGGCTCTTTCCTTTATGCTGTGTTGCCCTCATGTTTAGTCCTGCAAATGCGTGCTTTTAAATGCAACCACTTATTTTTTAAAAATTAAAACCAACACTCCAATGATGACTGTTTAAGTTAGGGTTTAAGTTAGTAATTTTAATTAAAAATATTATATATTTAAAAGTAGAGTCCTTTCAGCCCATAATTTGGTACTGAATAGTGGCTGACTACCACAACCTCACAGACCTTACCTCTTGGAAACTTGCTTTCTTCATCTCTAATTTGAGAATAATAGTACCCACCTCATGGGAACATGAGGATGAAATGAGTTAATACATGCAATCCTCCTACACATGAAACAGGATCTGACACATGGTAGTGCTCAGCATCAGCTATGACCATCATCACTACAAGGACTGTTTTGCTTGAGATCCTATCATGTGGGACCTTTGGGTTGTCCTTTAACATGCTCCATTACAGGAAAGAACACAAAGAAAACATATTCACTCAATGCTTCTTGCTTAATTGAGAACTCTAATAATAAAGAAGGCACTTTAAAGGCAAAAAAAGTAACTTTATTGACTGCTAATCTTACCATGAAATACCTATAAGAAATAATTACAAAATAATGCAGTTTTTACATACTTTTGGTATCATCCTGATATGATGATCCTTTCACAGAAAGGATTATTTACAGTTTATGTAGATATAAAGCTCACTGCTGGAAATACAAATGTGGATGTGTAGAGGCAATATATACCAAACTGGTATACTGACTAGCAATGGATATGTAACAAATGTAGAATAAATAACAGCTTTATACTTTTCTTTTCCTGTTTTATTTTTTAAAACAATTTCCAAATACAAAAATGTAGATTATTCAAAGTGGATTTTCATATACATATATATTATTCTGCTGCAAACAGTGGATCAAAAAGCAAGAATGTTCTTTAACATGTTTCATTTTTGAAAACCCATAAGACTATTCACAAATCCAATTAGAAAGAGGGTGTGCAAAACCATCGACAATGCTGGCAAAACCCTGAAGACCTGATTCTGGCTGAAGTAGAGAGAAAATAAAGTATAAAGCGCTACCTGTTTAATTTTTTTTTTTTTTTAATGTTTGCAAGAAACACTAGGAGCTAAGGAAATGCACTGAATTATGATCTAAACTCTTTAGAGTACAAACTTCACCTGGATTTGTCTCTTAAGCATTTCTAAGAAACAGTGGATTATTTAATGACTTAAAAGTAAAACAGACATTAAATAATCCTTTCATACTTTTAGAGAGACTGAGATATTTTTATACATTCTGATATCTGAAACTTTGGTTCTTTTAAAGCATTTGATGAAAACAAAATAATTTCATGACCACGGAACTCTGTAGAACCTTTTTCCTTTTAAAGTGTCAGGTGAAACTAATTTGACAAGGCTCTGTTGCAAGCACACCCGCGCCTGGTGCAGGAGGGGGCAGCACAGAGGGGGTGTGTCCGTGTTCACCATTTGTTTTATAAT
This sequence comes from Galeopterus variegatus, assembly GCF_000696425.1. Classification (NCBI taxonomy): domain Eukaryota; kingdom Metazoa; phylum Chordata; class Mammalia; order Dermoptera; family Cynocephalidae; genus Galeopterus; species Galeopterus variegatus. The sequence continues at coordinate 617,120 of NW_007726351.1, read as the reverse complement.
ACTGACTCCCATCCTCAGGTAACACTGCTTATGTTCTGCTGTACCCTAAATCTATTTCTTTTTTATCTGAGAACATAATTTTGTACAAAAATATGACTATTTCTTTAGAAAATAATATATAGTTTGGTTTTTTTTAATAAAACCTGGCAGATAGAAAAAATGGTATATCAAAACATGGTAAACAAATGTTGTAAAATACTAAATCATTAAAAAATCTCATAGAAAGACATTGTGCTATGAAGTACTCTCCTAAAGTGTGAGCAACGTTTTTACTATACTTCAAAAGGTTGATAAATTCACTCTCCTGACTTGATTTCATTATATATTATAACGGCAGCACAGCGGTAACTATCTGAAAAATGGCCCTTTCTTGTATGTTACCATCTCCTGTATATCTTTACTTCAAACTTAACGAAAAGACACACTCTAAATCAGTGGTTTTCAACTCTGTTGCATATAAATTCCATCTGGAGAACTTTGAAAGAAAAGGCAATTCCACCAGGGTCCCGCCACAAGAGACTAATTTAATTGGTCTGGGGTGGGACCCAAACATTGTTATTTTTTTAAAAGCTCCCAAAATAATTCTAATATGCAATCAGGGCTGAGAATCATGGCCAAAGGCACATGAGGAAAGTCATTCTTAACTCTACATATTTTAACTGATTGTCCATAGGTATCATTCATTCAGTGATGTATCCTCAATATTAAACAAGGGATTTTATGTATACTAGATGGTGATGGAAGCCAAAGTGAAAAGTTAGTAAGCTTTAAACACATATAAACACACACAATCCCTTGTATTTATATGTATAACATATACATATAGTTAGGGTATTTTGGTTAAGCAGAAACTAGCATTACCATAATTTGCTCTTGAAAATTAAACAAAAACAAAAACAAAATCCAACCAAACAAAAAACACCACCAACCACAAACATTTTCTAAGATATTTCCATAAATTTAACAGAAACCAGTTTTGTAAACTCCACAAAAATGCACTATGACATGAACATAATTAATCAGTTACTTGGATGAGGAACTCAGCTGAGTCCTAGAGCTTTGTGGAAGAGCAAAGAGGAGCACATGGCACTCAGCAGGTATAAAGGAGTCACTAGGGATCACAGCATGCACAGTCTTCTGGTTATTGCTTGATTCACGTCTTCTCGACTCAGCGTGCTTCTGTTTCATACATATCTTTGGCTTGCTAGAACCACATGATTTTGATCACTTCATTAGTGTTCACTTTGGGACCGCCTCAGTGAGGCAGTAATGGCTATATACTAGGTAAGGTTTCTCCATTGAAAGAAGAGAGAACCTTCCCTCTCTCCTCCCTCAAACCATGAGCATTTCATGAGGGAGTCGTAAAAAAATTTACAAGAAAACAAATAAACCTAACAGTATCTTTCAAGTGATAAAAAATGTGATGTTATGTGTAACTGGATTAAAAAGCAACAGATGAACAAACACACCATAGTCCAATACTCTGAAGGCTTGGTAACCAGTAAAGAGCACTTCCTTGCAAAGGATCAATGAACTTCTGGCACTTGTCTTGCTGTACATTCTCTGTAGTTCTTTTACCTCTGTGTAATACTTAAAGTGCAACTGTCACAAGGCTTTTGTTTCCATTGTAAATATTATAAAGAAAGAGCTATGTTTGGGGTAAGGAAAATATGGCACAAGTAGTATGTAAAGAACCCACAACATTCACAGCCTCCAGCACACAGCAGGCTGCCCATACGGCTGCACGCAGTTGGACTTTATACAACAAACTCTGGAACTTCATCATGAGTGAGATCCAGAGAGAAGTATTTGCTGGTTCTTTTGACTGGAAAAGCATCTTGGATGTTGACACACTGCTGAGCCAAGCAGCTATTGCAGTAGAGGCCTTCCTCATCCAGTTCATGGCCACATCCAAAGGTGTAACTCTGAGCAGTGTCCTGACACAGACCCGCAATGCGCAAGAAGTCTTTCTGGTAAAGTCTGATGTCATCAAGGCTCAAGCTATGTCGATCAGTGGAGGTCTTTGGTTTTCGACATATAGTCTGCAAAATAAGGAGGGATTAAAACAACTTTAAGAATACAGACTAAACAAAAGGTTAGCATATGTGCCCTGCAAAGAGAGATTCTGCAAAATCATAAAAGGTTAAGTAATCCCTATATGTTAGAAAGTGGTTTCCAATCTAAGAGTTTCTGGACCCCTGAGGCGCTGTCAGAAAATACATCACCACCACCACCACCACCAATAATAACAGCAGCTAACATTTTCTGAGCACTTACTATATATGCCAGGCCCTTATCTAAATACTCTGCATATATTAATCTTCCTAACAGCCCTATGAGGCAGGTGATATTATTCTCTCCATTTTATAAATAAATATTACAAAGCAAAGAGATGCAAATACAACAGGAATCCAACTATCCTTAGCATTTCAGAAATCAAGCAATTATCTAAAATAAGGCTACATAGGTGAAGATACTGTTTGCTTTTTCACTGGGATATGGCAATTCAATGTGGCAACACTCTTATGCTGAGATCTGTTATTATTTTAATAAGAAATGGGAAAACAAACCAATTACTCAAGTAACACAGTTTGAAGAACTATTTTCTGAAAAGTCAGAATTCCTGGGTAGCACATAAAGTGTTCTTGGTGCTGAAAAGGTTGGGAGGCAGCACCAGGACTGAGAGGCAGCTCCTGAACACTCAAAGATGTCATGTTCTGCCACTTGCTTTCCATAGCAGGGAGCAGACTTTTGGAACTCATTATCCCAAGAGGTGGTACTGGTGACAAATATAAATAGACTAAAAATGGTGCAGATCATTACGTGAATGGAAGATACTTTTAATGGATTATTTAAGGAAACTAGGCATTGTTTCCTCCAACTTTAGCTGCTTAAACCACAAAGGAAAACCTTGTTAGAAGAAGATACCACTTTCACCAGACACAAAAGTTCCAAAAGGACATTGTTCTAAGAAGTGTCATATCTAAGTGACACTCCAGCACAGGATAATCCCTTGTGCTGAAGCAGGCTTCCCAGGCTCCAACAGGACTGCACACAGAGAACCATTTGGTCACCTCACAAACGCTCAAGGCAGGCACACAAGTGTTCTCCCCATCTGTAGGTGTGGAATCTGATTCTCAGCTGCGCCCATGAACATTTCTGTACAGTAAAAGTTAACACTGAGTGGCAGAGTTGGGGTGCAAAGTAGGCGGTTTGACTCTGGAGCCCCTACTCCAATTCATCATGCTACACACATTGCTTAAAAGATTACTATAGGAGCTTTCAGAAAAATATTTAATAAACATCATTTGTACATTATTATGGCTACTTCAATGGAAGTAAAAGAAAGAAAGGACAAATGTGAAAAAAGGGAAGAAAGGGGGGAAAATAGTATGTGACAAAGAGAGCCAGAATGCAAGAGAAAGAAAGAAAAGAGAGAAACACATATAGAAGGCAAAAAAAATAAGATGGAGAGAGAACAAGGAAGAGAGGTACAGAAGGAGGGAGAGAGTGCTCAGAAAATAGAGGTGAGCATCAATTGCACAGTATATCCAAATGCTGCGCCCATGAGCTTCAGGAATTTTATCTATATTTTTAACATTCTAATAGTTTAACCAGTGATCACAGGTTGTCAAACGCTCTAGTTCAGCATACTGTGAAAATTCAATCTGAATGAAATAATCTGAGTGTGGAAACATTTCTGCCATAACACACCTGACAAGAATATTATTCTCCCAGGTTGATGAAGTCAGTCAACACACACACACACACACACACACACACACACACACACACACACACACACACAATCTTGAAGCCTGAAGACCAGAGGCTTCCCTCCTAAAGTGTGAAGCAAAGAATACAATTTATCCAAATGAAAATCAACTCAAAGATAAGTGGAACTAACAAAGTAGAAATAAATTCAGAATAAAACTAGAATGTATGTTTTTTGCTCATCTGTATAAATATAAATTAAGTTCCTATTTAAAATTTTCTATAACTCCAGTTCCTAATCTAAATTTGCCGATGCCTTCAGTACCTGTGGGAGAGAATCAGTGCTCTGGCCACGAAGTCTGACAACTGTTTCTGAAGAGCTGGAGGTGGAAGAGCCAATTTCTTTCACAATCAACCCTGAAGTAAAACACAGAGATAAAAACAATGAACACTCCAAATTATTCACACCTCTTACATATTCTGATATATACTACTCCCAGGAATGAAAAATCAAATATTAACCGTTACTGAAAAGTCTCATTGTGACTTGTTGGTGGCAGAAAACTAGGGTGACACACATTCTCTCTCAGCTTAAATAGAGGGTAGTGAGTAAATGTGAGGTTAAAGAGGAGGAAGGAGTTTTGAGTCTGAATTTTCTAAAATAAATCCTAATTAAGCTCTATATGAGTAAGTTAGAAATAAAAATAAAGACTGTAAGTGTAAAGCAGTCTCTTTACTATATCCCATGAAGTTGGCCCCGTTTCCATATATCACTGATTTTGAATTTAACCCCTGCTGAACAGTGGTGTGGGGTTCTACGTTTGAGTCCACTTGGATGAGTCATGGTTAAGTGTGGGGACTCCGGCATCTGGTGTCACACAGATCTGGGATGGAACCTGCCCCAGACAGGCTCAGATAATTAATTAGCTGTGTACTGTGGCCAGTTACATAGCCTCCCTGTGTCTCAGTCTCTTCCTCTTATAAAATGGGTTGATACCAGCACCTGTTTACTATAGTTTTAATGATGATTAATCAGTGAATGCATGGAAAGTGTTAGGTACAGGGCCTGCATCTAGAACACAGTTCATGGGACTCTTCTTGGCTGATGAAAACACTGTGGCACATGCCTCCTGCAGTAGATCCCACTGGTAAGAGACCAACATGGGAGGCCACAGTGAAAATTCAGTACTGGGGCTCTGAGATCAACAGAGCTCCTAATACCTCTGTGCTCAGGGGGAAACCTGCTAAATTTTAAGAAACAGAAATCCAGGGCTGACACTTCCCTACATGACTGTGGCATGCCAGTGAAGCACCCAAGAAAAATGTTTCAGAAGGTAAAATTACCAACAGGAACTGGTGATGTACATGAATACCACTGAAACTGTTCTTGCCAATAGGTGAAGCAAGTGAGAACGTCAAGCCCTAGATCCATAAGGACAAACAGCTTCTTAAGAAAAGTGTATTTCCACCTGACAAAAAAAGAACCTTGAGAAATGTGATTTTTATTACTGCTAGCAGCCTACAGAAATCACTTGTGTTCTATACCTTAACTCTTTAGAAATGTCTCATAATGATTCAGTGTCTAGTATATGCCTTGTATATATGAAGTGTTCAATTATTAGTTAAACTGTAACATGAAATATGAAGACATTCCTAGTTTACACATAGACAGTTTAAAAACTCTCAGGTGATACCTTTAGCAGAGGGTCATGCTCTAGAAAGATCTTTATCTTTTAAAAAGCATTAAGCCTTTGAATGAATCCCCATAGGAACATGTGAACTTGTGCACTGGTTGGCACTTGGTATGGTTCTTTTAATACTTCCTGCTAAATGTGCCCTTGGCTAACATGCTTATAAATAATCCCCAAAACTCAGACCCACTGCTAATAAAATAAAAAGCCTGGTTTCTCCAAAACCCAGACCCACCACTAGAAAAGTCACTAGAAAGTTCCTACCACATTTCAATGAAAATGAAGGACAGAGTAGTGTATGTCATCACCATTCAATCTTAGCTCAATATTTTAAAAACAATGTTTAAATGCTCAAATTGTATAGGATTTGGAAGACTAGGATGATGCAAGTAAGAAAAAATTATCTACCTATAACACTATCATTCAGAGATAAGGCTATTAATATTTTATGTATTTTCTTCCCTTTTTATATACATATAAATAATTTTTTAATTAGACCATACTTTTATAGAATTTGTACTGTTTTCCATACCTATCTTTCTTATGTTATTAAATATTCTTTGAAAATCTTCTATTTAATGGCTGTATAACATTCCATTGTATGAATAGAGAATAATTTAACCACTCATTGTTTTCTTTTTTTGGCTATTATAAATAACATTCAATAAACATTTTCTTTATATAAACCTTTTAAAAGAGCCATCCTATTTATTGAAATTTTATTTCTATTTAAAATTACAAAATTAACAATCACATGAAAATTAAAGACAGAAATGTTAAATACAAAGTGCAAGACAACTTCCCTCATATCCCTTCCCACAGACACTTTGGTGCATACTGTACAGACCATTTTCTTTCCACAAACATATAAACGTAAAGTTTTCTGTGCACATATAATGTGCATATAGTCGTGAATTTATATTTAATATATATTGAAATGTATTTGTAAGGAGAACATTCAATATAATAAAGTAAATGGGCAGCAAATGCAAAGTTCGGTATATGAACTCTAACATGCCCAGGGCAACCAGCCTGCTGAGTCCATGTTGGTCAGGGAGAGTGATTCTCTGCAACCATGGAAGGTCTGTTCCTAGCAAAGGTCTGGAGGCCATGCTTCTACGGGGCTAGCAAATAGAATTCTGCAGTAAAAAGCACCTCATGCTCTCGTCAAGTAATTACCAGGATGGTGGGGACTGTGTGTGTCAGTCTTGATCATCTCTGATTCCCAGTGTCTGGCACCCGGAAGAGGCTCACTGAGCCTCAGGGACTGTGGTCTGACAAGGGCAATGACAGGTCATGTCAGTCCTAACAGGACCTTTCACTCCATCAAAGCTGGAAGTGGCAGAAAAAACACTCAGGCCATTTCCTCAGTGCTGGTTCCTAAGGTACACTTCTCTAAAGAGCAAAGACTAAGTCATGCTGTGTGACAACCATAGTCAGAAGTGACTGAGGTTTATAAACAAAACCCATACTGCTGCCTTTTCTAAAAATGGAGTAACTTTTATATGATAGAAACATATTATATAATATTATGTAATCCTATAACAGGGTTATAATGAATACATGCTTTCTAGAAGAATTCATACACATACAGAATTTAAGAGTGTCTTTTTAAGTCAACCCTGTTTGACACTTTTTCTTCCAGACTCCTGTACCAATATAATGTAGTGGAGAAAACAAAACAAAACACACCTGGAGGCTTGACTTCTGTTTCTAGCCATGCAGCATTTGTCCTCTCTAGTCTATAGGTTTTCTCATCTGTAAAAAGTAGGATGCCAGACTGAAGGGTCTCCAAGGCCCCTTTTAGATGCATTATATGATTCACTGATTTAATATAGCAAAAAATAAAGAAAATCCTATTAGACAACTACCTTTTGTCCAAAGCACGGGGCAGAAGATGCTAAACTCCCAGTCCTGGGTACTTCTCCCCTTCCCTTTCTTCCACAGAAGGCACCTGATCCTGCAGTTCATGACACTGCCTTGGAATGGCTCTTATTCCAATCTTGTCTCTGATTTAGAGCCCCTACCGCCCCTTCTATTTTCTGAGGCTCCTGTTTGTCAGTCCAGGATAATCCACTACCTCAGGAGAAGAACTTCCCATAGAGCTCACCAGAGTGTCCATTCAGCTTCCGTGACAGGAGCATGTCCTCCGTAATATAGATGCACATATCTGGGCTGACTTCCAGAGACTCTTCATTCATCTGCTCCAGGTCCCTGGGGTCATCAACCAACATTTCTATTTCTGACACCAAAGAAGGAAAAGATATTTAGAGACATGAAGGGAAATGACTACCATAACCCATAGCCACACTTTGAGAGCACTGTGGAATTATTCATATTTGAAAATAAATTTTCTAATGGGATTCTTCAATAGGAAACTCTAGGGAGAAATCTCAACTGCATGCTACTTACTCTCTCTTTCACAGGATTGCTGGGTTATCTACATGTCTTCTAATGCCATGATGTGAGTATCAATTATTCCTTATTCTTTAGAAAGAAAAAAAAAACTGTACTACTATGCTGTAAACCAAGACTGACTCCTCATACCACGCAAGAACTGCTGACACAGGCAGAGGAGCAGCTCAGGAAGCTCCCCATTTCCCACAGCTGTCTACTCTCAGGGCTTTCAGTGACTTGATTTGAGGTCCACATGGATTCTATAGAAACCAGACATGGTCTGCAGTTTTCCTTAACAGTGTCAATATCTTTCCCCCAAAACTGAGTGCTATAGCACTTATTTGAGACAGAAATATAGTATAAAATAGAGGCACACATATGCTACGTTTGGCTGACATAGGCTGTAGGTCTCATCTTAACCTCCTTAACACAGATTAAGTTCCTAGCAGCCAGGTGCTATACAAGGGTACTTCAAAAAGTTCATGGAAAAATGGAATTAAAAGAGAATACAAATCTTTCCATCAACTTTTTTGAAGTACCCTCATATTTCTTTTACACTCCCTATAGTTCTGGTTACACGGGACGCACTTAAGAAACACTTCACTAATGAACCCAATGATGTGGACTTAAATCTTTTCTTTTGGAGGGGGGGGTGTCAGAAGTTCAAGATGTTTCTGTCACTATCACTGCACTCCACTCTGTTGTCCTAACCACTGCCTTATTTAATCTGGGTATCAAAAATACAGACATGAGGGCTGCAGGACTAGCCTCTACTCTACTTCACATAAACAGCTAAGACTTAGAATCTACAAGCACTCAACTGTGTGGCTGCAAAGGATCATGACCGGAGGGATGCTCTGTGCATAGTCAAACACAAGCAACTCAACAAGACACTGAGGAAGATAGCAAGACACCCCTTCTTCTTCAGTACTAGTACTTAGTTGCTCCCAAACATCGATTCTACACACCAATACTTGGAAACACTGGGAGAGGGAAAAAAAGAGAGCCCGTGATGGGGCATCCTGTTACCGTCATCCTGTGAGTCCTCCTCCAGTCGGTCCTTGCCGCCACTCTCCACCCCTGAAGTGTGGGAGCTGCCATGGCTGGTCATTGAGCTGCAGGTTTTTAGCTTGCGGTGGATGGCGCTGCCAGAGTAGCTGTCCTCGGGCCCTGTGTCCCGGGGCTTGGTGTCTGCCTCGATGCCAGAGGTGTGGGAACTGCTGTGGCTAGCAGTGGAGTGACGAGACAGGCGCTTGTGCTTCATGCTGCCTGCGCTGCTCCCACTGGCCCGCGACCGCTTTTCCAGCTGGTCCATGTCGAGGTCCAGGTTGTCGCTGATGTAAGATTCTCGATACTGCTTCTTCTCTGTGTGGTGAGGAACACATCTCATTGTTAGTCAACGAGACAAAGTAGCGGTTGGTTAGATTAAGTGAGTCATCAGGTCAAGAACAAGGACAATTTTACATCAGAATCTAGGGATTTCAAAGTAGTGATAATTGAGATAGGAGCTTGACAAAATGAATAAAAACTAACACAACAGATGTGAGGGGGTACTGCTTCTTCTCTGTGTGGTGAGGAACACATCTCATTGTTAGTCAATGAGACAAAGTAGCGGTTGGTTAGATTAAGTGAGTCATCAGGTCAAGAACAAGGACAATTTTACATCAGAATCTAGGGATTTCAAAGGAGTGATAATTGAGATAGGAGCTTGACAAAATGAATAAAAACTAACACAACAGATGTGAGGGGAATATTTAAACTACTCAGAGAGTTTTGAAGCTTCAAACAGTTTAGAAGAGTGCTATTCAAAATGTAGTTGCAGACTGCTTCTTGTCTGCAAATTGTTATTAGTCCACAGTGAAATAAGTAATTGAGAACAAACATTTAGAAACTTCTAGAGCAATATGACATGGCCACAACAGAGAATGTGATTCTATGTTTTGCAAAAGTATTATCAATCCTCAGCATACTAGGTATATTAAAAATCTGGTCCTTCTCCATAATTTCAAAATAAGTGCTATAGAAGACTATTAAATAAATATAATTATGCTAATTGCCACTCATTTTATTTGTTCATTTGTTCAATTTGGTCCATTATAAGCTTACCTTTAGCTGCTGAATACAATTTAAAATAAAACTATTCTTCTGAGAATTTCTTTAAAAATTCTAATATTTAAATTTTCATAAATATAAGATTGCTTTTCTCTATTTAGGCTGAATTAGTGAAGTTTTATCATCTATTAAGAAAACATAGTAATTACTGCTGGTTTTATGACTTATAACTACATGGCATCTGGCTGGTAAAACTATTCTTTGATTTAATATGTCAGTGCTGTTCTTCCATGCAGTCAAAGAGATATTGGAAAGTCCCTTTAATCAAATACTAAACTAACCACTACATAAAGGCACAAAGTTACAATTGAGCTGCAGGTGTACACAAAAATATTATTTAAAGTTAAATAATTTAAATTTAAAACAAAGAAACAGTTTAGCTTCCTTGCCCTTTTCATAGTGAAGAAAAATAGTATACTAAAACAATGTTAAAAATGGAGAGTGCATTTGGAGAATGTTAAGTTGATATTATTTTAGAAACTGCTAACTAGTAGACTAAGTGGGTTCTCAGGGGCCCGTTAGTGGATTTAATTGTCTCGTTTCTTAGTTAAGTGAAAATCCTTGCACACTTGACCACTCTTGCTGTCTGAATCCGGCTCTGAAGTATAATCACCACAGACTCCTCAGAGAGGGAATGAGCAGCAGGAGAAAAAGAAGGTACACTTTCCAGGATGCAAAACACAAAAAATGCTTGGAGAAGGCTCTGTGTACATCTCCAGGCTCCAGCCCATTCATGCCTTTCTAAGAAATTGGGCTGAAACACAAAGGCAAGTATGTGCTGCCACACAGAAACAGACTGGCACCGGACAACAGAGCCCAACACACGTATCGCCACAACAAAAGTGCATGTCTCAACAACCCTTCTTTCAGGGAGCAGCCTGGGTTCTAATGATTCCTATCTTCTGAAGTCAACAGGGGTAAAGATGAAGCTGAAGAGCTAATGGAGCTTACAAAATTCTCATACAATTTTTAGTCACTGTAGTTTTAAAATAACCATGTGGCCCTTGGAAGGGTGGAAAGCAAAGAGAAAAACGTAAAACATTTCTAGAAGGTTGGAGTTCTATAGTTCAGAGACAATTATTGATTGTTGATCTAATAATTTAAAAGCTTTTTCTTCTTTTAAAAAGCTTTTCTACCTCTCCTTCTAGGACTGGCTGGTTAGCTCACTTGGTTAGAGTGTGGTGTTGGTAACACCAAAGTCAAGGGTTTGGATCCCCATACCAGCCAGCTGCTAAAAATAAATAAATACATACACACATAAATTTCCTTTTGATAAACAGCCCTTCTACACTCAATTTCCTGATAGGTTTGGAGTTGATTATAGTTACTCTATACTCACTAGAGTACTCATGAGAAGAAAAGCACTTGCCAGTCTGTCTTCTATCTAGTAGGAGCCTGGTGTGAATCATATGTCAACATGTCAGTGTGGCCTTGGTGTTCCACGTGGCTGGCTTCTGCTCCCCTCTTAGTGCTGTATCATTTAGACCCTTTGCAAACATTTAAGAAGCTTCACACCACTCATTTACAAACTGAGGAAAGCATACACAATTCTAAATTTTATTCTAAGAAATGCAAAATGCAATCTCTTATACACATACACACACATACCCTGTTATCACTGGTGTCAAGAACACAGATCATCAATACATCAAGATAGCTCCAGCTATAGAATAAAGGTGGGCTTTAACTCATGACACAAGGCATGTCTTTCCTTCTCTTCTAAACCCTATGGAAAAATTCTTGTGATCATTTTCTACTATAAAATGCTAAAATAGTGTTTCAGACAAGGTGACTCTAAATGAAACTTGGTTCAGAAAAACACTGACTCTTTTTATGCTGTTTTTTTGCTAAAGTAATGCCAAGAAAAAGGCATTTCTTGTTAAAATGATGGAGCCCGCAAGTGTGGATTAGGTAATTGGATTCAGGCCGAAGTTGGCCCACAGAAACTCGGTTTCAAGCTTTCTTCAGACCCAGAGGTACCTCTAAGCAGAGAAAATGAAGTACGTTTTCTTTGCAAGAAGGAAAAAAAAAAAAAAAAAGACTACCTTCAAAATCTATCCACGCTCATCTAAATACAAGATTCAATTTACACCTTTATCATTTCTTCCTTCTTGCAA
>NW_007726351.1:592782-605035 GCF_000696425.1 Galeopterus variegatus | reverse complement strand
AAAAAAAAAAAAATTAGTTTTTTTTTGAAAAAAGGAAAAAAAAAAAAAAAAAAAGACTACCTTCAAAATCTATCCACGCTCATCTAAATACAAGATTCAATTTACACCTTTATCATTCCTTCCTTCCCCTACTGCTCTAGTTTTGAATGTTGCTCCTCCCAAACTCACGTTGAAATTTAATTGCCATTTTAACAGTATTAAGACGTGAAACCTTTAAGAGGTGATCAGGCCATGAGGACTCGTGAATGGATTAATGCTGTTATCTCAGGAATGGATTAGTTTGGGCCCCTTTTACGCTCTTCCTTGCCCTCTCGCCTTCTACCACAGGTAGACACAGCAGAAAGGCCCTTTCCAGACGCTGGCCCCTCAACCTCAGACTTCCCAGACTCCACATTGTATATCAACAAAATAAAAATTTAAAGGAAAAAAAAAAAAAAAAAAAGACTACCTTCAAAATCTATCCACGCTCATCTAAATACAAGATTCAATTTACACCTTTATCATTCCTTCCTTCCCCTACTGCTCTAGTTTTGAATGTTGCTCCTCCCAAACTCACGTTGAAATTTAATTGCCATTTTAACAGTATTAAGACGTGAAACCTTTAAGAGGTGATCAGGCCATGAGGACTCGTGAATGGATTAATGCTGTGTGGTATTTTGTTATAGCAGCAGGAAATAGATTAAGACACCTACTCACTTAAGCCCCCAAATATATTTGGTACTCTGTTTAGCAATGGACAAAGCCCTACCCATCTAAGTACTCAAAATTCTTTGTAATTTTACCTTAGAACCTACAGAGAAGGTTAACTCATTTTCAGGCTGTAAAGGGCTCCCCTTAGGGTGATCTAAAAAAGAATTTACTAAAATGCTGCAGTCAGAGCACTAATGAAATAAATGAACTTCTCAAGGTGTCATGTTGGCCATTTAGGAATGAGGCAAACTTGTCCAATAATGGGCTCTGCACCTAAGTCACCTATTCTTACAGGCTCCCTTGTGCTTCTGTCTCCATCTGAATTCCTTTTAATATTCATGTCAGCACAGGAGAGATATATTTGTTATATCAATGAGTGATCATTGGGAAGAACTGGTAGTCTGGCAGCAGCAGAAGCCAATACACCTGACAGTTATACCAAGGGTCTCCAAAGACAGATCCAGTTTGGTGGTAGACAGTGGGAAATGATTCATGTTCTAATTGTTGCTAAATTATAAGGGAATCTCCAAATAGAGTCATCTTCAAGAGAAATCAATCAGATGCATAAACTTCTATAAGGTTTTCTGCTTATTTGTGAGAGAATGGGTACTTGCCTTTTTCTCCAGGAGAGATGAGGTCTAAGGGGTCAAAACTTTTTTCAGACATGGACTTAAGATATGAATCTGCATCCTGATGTTCCTGCAAATACCCCAATTCTAATCTAATTGAATTAATGTAAGATCTAGTTACCATAACAATTACAACATTAATTTGCAAAACAAATCGAAAACATTAAAAAATAAACGAATATACAGCATAGCATTTTTGGGGATCAGAAGTTGGAGTGTATTAAATGGAGGAACCCCCCCAAGGTGTCCCAACTCAAGATAAAGGGTTAACCATAAAATTAATATTACAAAGTTGAAGTCTGATGTTACAAGCCACTAACACTGCCTTCCTCTTCCCCACCTTGACCTGCCCCTCTTTTCAGTACCCAGTACTGTGAGGCCCCAAACAGACTGCTCTATTCCTAGATCTGCATCTCAGCAAAACTCCCATAGGATTGGCTCACAAAATCCTCAAATGAAAGCTTCCTCTCATTTGTCTGTCATTCTTGCTGGGCCAGACTTGGGGGCTTCCCAGCTGTCAATCAGAGAGGCTGGAGACACTTCTGTGACCTACCTTTATTGTTACTCTAAGTAATAATAACATTGCAAGGAATCCCAGACTGCCTGTGGATAATGGCACCAAGATGGGTCAGTGTATATACAGAGTTTGAGATGCAGATAAAATGTGAGTTACAGGTAATCTCTTGCCCAGTGCCTTTACAGTGTGGCTTTTTGCAAGGATTTTCAGGCCAGGTGTGAAGAAAGTTTAAAGAGACTGTATTTGAGGGATAACTAAATAACTGGAGTAACCTCAGATACTCTGAATAGGCCTTAAGCCCATCCCCCTGCCTTCTGGGATAATACTAAGATGTAAATGAAAATTCTGCTCTGAATCTGGAGAGGCCCAATCCCCAGATCCCATTCTTCAGGAACTTAAAACCCTGGTTCCTGGCAGCTATAGAGTAGGAGGCTACAGGTGGCAAAGACATCTTTTGCTTCCCCCACCCCGACACCCCACCACACCTTCATTTTCCTCCAGCTTGCGGATGTGGCGCAGGACAGGCTGCAGATTCATGTAGAGACGGTGGCTGTTGCTCAGAAGTTGCAGGAGGTGTCTGGAGCGCATGGGGCACCCTGTGTAGTATATAAGCTTCCTGGCTGAGGGCAGGCCATCTGGCAAAATTTCAAATTTCTTACCCTGTGGAGGGAAAGCATGAATCAAATTTAGGGAGAAAAACCTCTGATTTGCCAAGGTCCCCTTCATTTTCTATTTAGTAAGGAAAACTGCGGATTTGGAAATAGACGTATAAAGCTCCATTTAAAATTCCCTGAGGGGTAAATTGTCTTCCTTTTCAAAAATTTCACAGGACAAAGGATTGCCAAAAATTCAGGGAAGCATTTAGCCAGGGTCCTCTGGTAAACACTAACAATGTAAGACAGATGGTGAATTCCTTTAGTTTCTCTGGCTGGTCAGGCTATTTCTATAATGGAGAAGAGAAGGGCCCATCATGAAAGCATCCTTGGATGCAATCCCAATACCGCAATCCCAATACCCCAACTCAGCAAGCAAAAAGACAAAGTCTAGAAGAGATTAATGCATTTGAATATTTATGGAACACTTATTATCATCCAAACACTGTGTTAGACACTATAAAAATAACTGTGAATAAGACAATGTCCCTACCCTCATGGAGCTACAAACCCAGTGGGGGAGATGGTAAATAAACACATAAAGCAATTATAGTTTATGATAAATTTTGGAAAGAAAATAAATAAGGAGTTATGATAGTGAACAATATAAGATACATATCTACTGTTTAGGAAAAAATGGAAAAGTTCTTTAGCAGTTGGAGGAATGAGATGGGAAAGAGAAAGAAGAGCTATCAGTAGAGGTATAAGAAATATCATTAAGTCTGGATGAGGGTTTGGTTAAGGCTCCTTACAGCTATGGGATATTATTAATTCCTTTAACTTTCCTAATAACGAATAGGGCAATAGATTTATAAAAATGAATATTTCACATACAAAGATCCTTGGCTGGAGGGCAGGGAAAGCAAGGAGGAAGCCATATTCTAACTACATAACTCAAAGTCAGCACAAAGCAATATGGGTTTGTGTAGCCCAGCTAAGGATAGACGTTTTTGTTTTGTTTTGTTTTTTAATACCTCTGAGCTTTTCATTTTAAAAAACAGCAATAACTGACATTTCGTGAGCATTAAGCATGTATTAACTCATTTAATCCTCACATGTTGTCTATGGGGAAAGGTCGATTATCCCCATTTTAGAATGAAACCAAGGCACAGAGAGGTTAAGTAAGTTCCTTAAGGTCACATAGCTAGGCAGGGCTGGGTTGGCTGCAAGATGAATCATCTGGGAAACTTGTCAAAATCAATTCCCAGTCTCCACTCCAGACCCAATGAATCAAAAATCTCTTGGGAAAAGAAGGTGAGGCCCAGAAATCTGTATCTTAAGCTCCTCAGATAAGGCTGATGCACAACTAGATTCAGGAACCACTGAGTCCAGGACCCTTAAAAAACTCAATGTCATAAATGTATTTTATTACTACTTAATTTGGAACATAAAAGGGCCAAGTGGGGTTATAATGTGCTCATTTTCAAACAGGTCAGATCCTTTCACAAAGAGCTTGAACAAGAGAGAGCCAGTGAGGAGGAGGTAGGCCAGGCCCCAATTAATGTATGAGTAAAGTGAAATCAGATTGAATTGTGCCCAAGTAATTCAAGTAATGTGAAGTCAGAAAACAGGTCTTTTGCCTCACAATGCAGAGTGGAGTGAGCGTTCACCTTCTATCTGCAACGTTGCCCTTTACATAAGGGCTCATACAAGCCATCTTCCTTACAAGAAAGAAGCACATGTCTACAAATCCTTATCTTCCTCCTTTCTTCCTGTATTTTTTCTAATAACTTCTGAACAAAGCAGAATCATGGATTTTTATGACCACCAGATGTAAACACACTATTAGCTGTAATTCTTTGAACCCTAACAAAAAATGAATACAGTAAGGTAGGGAAACAGCTGGGAAAAATAAAAAATTTGCTCTAACAAAAGAAAGTGCATCATTCTCAATATCCTAACAATAAGAGTACTTTTCCTGTTAAGAATTGTAGATCTTTTTTTTATAATGATGACTATTTTAAATAGTCAGATATTAATAGAAACATCTTTTTATATCATTCTTTATTCGTTGCTCAAAAGAAATAACTTTCAAAAGAAGTGATCGACTTCTACAAGAAGAGTAAGTTACCCTGTGATTATGGCTTTCTGTTTTCCAATCCCTCCGCTGTAGGCTTTTTATGATAATTCTATTTGATCAACTCATCTTGTACTTTTCTCACTATTTCTTCGGCAACTAGAATAACTTAGGGGAATGTGGTAGAAACCAGACATATAAATTAAAATTAGTAATTTCTTTTGCTATAAGATTCTTTGATTTTAAGTTCCCTACTGATGAGTGGCAAGGATATGCACAAGGATATAAGAAAGCAACTACCTTCAGCTTCCACTTTTAAAAAACAACTTTTGTGCTTAAGACAACATTGTTTAAAAACAAAACAAAAAATAACAAAAACCCACAAAAACAAATTGAGACTTCTTAAAAAAAGTTAGTTATTATAAACTTACCACAAAAACCAACTTTCCAACATTTGTCCAGGGGAAATCATAAAGTAATTGTTTCTCTTCATCTAAATTCTGTGGAAAGAATTACAATGCATATAGAGTTAATAGTAAAAATGACAGACACTCTGAAATGGCTCTAACTTCTCTCCCAGAAAACTAAAATACAGTAATTAAAATCTGAAAGAAGTCCCCAACTCTCTTTGGTGAAGTACAGACAGTAATTAAAAGATTAGTGATATAATTCTGTAGCTTTTGGTTCCTGTGTGACTGCATTAACTGGCCCTTTCGAGGCAATCTTTTCCCTTCTGGCCTATCCCTAAATTTAAATAAAAAGTCCTAAAGACTCAGGCATTCAAGAGATATGATAAGACACTCAGACTTTCATAATTGGATACTTTGCCTACATCAAAGATAAGGCATCCTTATATATTCCTACATCTTGAAGAAAGAGGTATTCTCTCTCCCCAGTTGATGACTGTAGGATAACAACATTCCATCTGTAAAAGGGTGACAGTTACAACACACTCAAGGGACAAGTTTTATCAGAAAAATGTAATGGAAATTAAAATATCTGGTCGGGCACTGTATTAAAATGTCATGTTTCTTTACACACTTATAAATGCTTCAAAGGATAAAAGAGCATATTTAAAATCAATCACAAAAAGAAAAATGTCTGGATATTAGTGATCTGTTAGTGATGAGTCTGGGTTAATCTTTGGCTTATTGTTTTCTGTTATGGAGGACTTATTTCTGTCAAGGAACGGGTTGAGTAACTTCATTCATCCTATATCCTCCACATCTATGCTTAGACAGACAGGAAATAATGACCAGTTAGTGACTGGAAATGGACCACTGAACCTGTGACAGGACTACACAGGCACACTGTAAACATGAGACATGACTGATACCATTTGATACTCATTTCTCATTTACCAACCTGAAAAATCTGTATTCCCCGCATGGTCAATCCAAGGGTCAGTGAAGCCTCAATTTCCCTTTTATCCTGCAGAAATAAAACTTTATGAAAAAAAATTTCATAAACTTTCCTTCTCCAATGGACAATTCAGCACCAAAGAAACAGAAGGAGAAATTTCTGGATTGGAAAGTTTTTGACTTAAAATAACTTTGTTCAAGTCTTTTCCATACCTGTAGTTTCCTGTAAGATTTAAGAAAATCATGAGCACATATTAAATCAATAATGATATATTCTACTTTTTAAATCCCAGAGATTTCTAAGTTTTAGTGTCTTCACTATGTTAGTGAAATATGTGACAATATTCTAAGTACTTATGTTATTGAGAATTCAGTAAACAAGACAGTTTTTGCTGCTTTTGTACCATATCAGTTTTTTTTAAAACTTCCTATCTTATGCTTACTCTCTTCTCAGAAGTTAGAATCTTGAATCTAATGTCATAGTTATATTCTGAAATACATCAGACTTTATATGTTTAAAACTGGGCAAATCTCTCAGCTCTGAAGCCAAAATTAGAGGCAAGGGACTAAAAAACACTTAAGGCTCTCTCATGAGGACAGATAATAAAGCTGTAAAAGCTTTATATTTGGTTAGTTTGGAAATACTTATTTTTAAGAAGTTCAATTATCACTTGCCAGTATAATACACATTCTACCAGCTACACCATAAACAGTAAAAAATAAATCTCAATAAGCATAAGGAAAAAAATTCTACAATTAAAAATGTACTCTGAAACTTGGCCATATCTTTTAAGTGCTCATCTGTAATAAGTACATATAAGGTATGAAGTTAAAAACAGAAGTAAATAAAATCCCTAAGTAATTAAAATATTTCACTCAGAGATTTGTCAATAAAAACAATAAACGAATATGTGTAGATCTTTAACTTTAGTGCCAATTTTCCCACAAACGGGTGAAGAAATATTTTTAGGAAATGCATCTTCCTCTGGCATAGCAAAGAGAAGATATAGCCTATTTTCACTATTTGGGCTGTTTCTTTCCAACTAATATATTTTCATATCAAGAAAGGTGCACACGGTATAAGGTTTAACAGGAGAAACCAATCCATCATTATCTGAGTTTTGGGCAATTTCCCTTTCAAGGCTGTACTGAACGCTTTCTAAAATAAGACTGTGCTCATAAAAATGCTGATTGTTCATGGATGAGGTGTGTATTGGTGGGAAAGGGGCACAAAACAGCTTTTCTCCAGAATGTTTCCTGTCCTCTGTTTACCTTATTTCCATTTTATAAGCAGCCTGTAAATGAAGCAGATTTAATGGCTGCCAGTTGATTTCTCCAAAGAATGAAAAACTGCCCGGCAGGTAACAATATCTATTCCCTAACTTCATTCAGTTACATTTTTATTAAATATCTTGTTTTACGCAGATAAGACAGCAATTTTCTATGTAATGCAGATGTACCACACTTTAAACAAATTTGAAAAATTAATTTTCACACAAAAGATAAATTGGGGATATCTACTTCACTAAAAGGTTCTTATTTCTTAATAGCATTCTTTAAAATAGCAAGCTTTTCTAGCAAGTAAGGTAAGACGCAATTAATATTTATTGAACACTCACTAATGTGCCAGGTATTATACCTCATTATTTCAGATTCATATGTCATGAAATCCTACCAACCTTGTGAAGTGTATAGTATCATCCACACTTCACAGATGGCCCAGGATTATAGTTGTGGCCTAGGATCCCAGTAAGAGTTATTAGTGGCATAAGGTCTCTTCTTGATATCTAATTTCAAAGCCACAATCTTTCCAATATATCATTCATACTTCCAATACATTTTAAAATAAAAACTGTTTGTCAAAACTGACATTTATTTGCCTTTTCTCATGTAAATTGAGGTGCCACAAATGAAATCTTAAGGAAAAAACAAACAAACAACTCAGTCCTTTAGGAACTTAGCCAAAGGGATCTTACAGAACTCAATTATGCCTTTCAAGGATGATGGGACATTAATAATACATCTCTTAGGCATGGAAGACAGAGAGAGAAAAATCATGTTTTGGTCCCTTATTATGTTTTTGAATTAGCTGGGAAGATTACCCAGCAATACATTCAAACTACAGCCCAGTTTCCAAAGGTCTAGCTCTGCTAACCTTACCACAAAAGAAGTGGTAGAAATAACAAGCATAATAATAACAATGATAATTTTATTATGTTTTTGAATTAGCTGGGAAGATTACCCAGCAATACATTCAAACTACAGCCCAGTTTCCAAAGGTCTAGTTCTGCTAACCTTACCACAAAAGAAGTGGTAGAAATAACAAGCATAATAATAACAATGATAATGGTAACAGCAGTGAGCCGCACATCATGTTTAACACATGCTGGGCACTGTTTGAAGCACTCTTCATCCATTAATTCCTTTAGTCTTCAGCAATGCTAAGAGGTAGGCATGGAAACTGAGGCACAGAGAGGTTAAGTAAGGTCACATAGAAGCCAAGCTGGGATTCGATCCCAGGCAGTTAGGACCAACAACCACGCTCTTAACTATTTCATCCTATTTGGTTTGAAAAAACATGCCTTTGCATACCTAAGTGGGGATTCAAGAGTTCTTGCCAACAAAGTGGCACTTGCGGAATAGGGAAAGGGGTGGGGAGGAGGAGGAGAGAAAACAAATAGATGACAATTAGTAATGTGAGTGATTCCCTGCAGAGCATGGCCCCAGTTGTTATTTGGGTGTGTGACCTCTGCCCCAGGACGAAGAAAATGAGGCTAGAGACACACAAGACACAAACAAACAAGAGAGTGAGGGAAAGGCACAGTATAGTGGCTTAAGCACATAAGCTTTGTTATCAAGAAGGCCTGGGTCAAATCCTGGCTCTGCCACTTAGTTTTGTGATCTTAGATGAAGTATTTAAACTGCTTAAGCCTCAGTTTTCTGGCCTCTACAATTCTTTTTCTTATAGAGTTCTGAGGATTAGGAAAAAAAAGAATATAAAGTTGTCCAATAAACACAGTATTCCATAAACATAACTTGTTGTAGAGATGTTCTTGTAATTAACAGATAGAATGCAGGTATGGCTCTTCACTTTGAGGAATATTAAAAACTACTAATCAAACAAGTTGGAAACATTATTCCCCAAAGCAGAAAAACAAATTTGGGGAGGAGAAAAATAGCAGCTATTCCATAATCACTGAAGAGCCAGATTCACAATTTGTAGCCACACTTATTATCTCACTATTCGAACCATTAAAAAAATATTTTGTACTGCTTCCAGGCCAAAGGGAAAGCACCACTGCCTCCAAGACTGACCTGTGATAACAAACAGCAATTCAAATGAAACTCTTTTAAAAGTCTACTAAAAAATGAAATAAGAATTTTCAGTAGAATTGACACCCTAATTGAGAAGACTTTTTTTTTTCTCTGAAGCTGCAGACTTATTGCAGTTTTGTACCTTATACAATCTGTAGTAGTGAACGGCAACGTCATCCAGTCGGACAGCCTCTTTGATATATTTAAGATGAGCCTCAGAAGCTGTCAGTGCAAACTGATCTTTGTGCATGTTTGGAATGTGCTTCAGGATGTAGTCCTTCCCCCTCTTGGAAACAACCTGTTGGGATATAAGGGGTGTGCAATGCAACATTTGTTGGAGGGATGTAAGTTCTACTCCCACCCCCCAAATAAAGAAAGGATAAGAATCCAAAACAGGCCATGTAAACTGGCTAACTTCCATTAGAAAATTCCCACTTTCATTGTTTTCACCATCTGTTATGTTACTAGGCTGAATCAGTGAGCACTAAAAGCTACAAAGTCAATTTGGCTGTAGTGCAGCATATCTCAGAAGAAAAATAACAAGAAATGGAAAAAATTAGTTCTTTTGGCTTTAAAATCATCATGAAAAAAAAAAACTGTGCAAACACATCACTGTTTATACTTGCAAAATTACTGGTACTATGAAATACATGTACCATCAGCACATCTTCAGGTTTTAGATCCTTCTTAACTCTTAACTCTAAAATTATAGCCACAGAGTGGCAAGTCCTAGATGTTAATCCAAAGTAGGCAGGGGACTGGGGAGGAGAATTCTCTGAAACATTTTTGGTTCTCATATAAAAGGCTGATACAAACACTCTTTTTGAATACTTAGAAATAAACAATAGCATTCAAGCATTCATTGTGATTCACTGTGGCTTAGACTTTCATTGGATAGTAGTCTTAGCCTTTAGGTATCAAAAAAATAGAATCCAGCAGCTTTGGGCTAAGAGAAAGATGCTGAGTAAAGTCTTAGCTGATTTCATTAGGATTATGAAATGTGGAAAGAATTATGCAATGTAAACAAGAAGAGTACTGCTTAAACTTTACAGAATAAAAAAATTAGAGAATTTAGTTTTAAAATGTCTTTTTAGTTATTGTAAATTTTCTCTTCTTATTAAATATTTTATAGAGAATTCAACATGATAGATTATTGGTCAAGAACCAAGAAGACATAGGAAACCCGAACAGACCCACAACAAGCAATGAGAATGAAGCAGTAACCAGCAGTCTCCCAATGAAGAAAAGCCCAAGACCGGATGGCTTTACTGCTGAATTCTACCAAACCTTTAAAGAGGAATTAATACCAATTGTCTTCAAAGTATTCCAAAACATGGAGGGAAACAGAGGCCACTCTCCCAAACTCATTCTGTGAGTCCAGCATCACCTTGATGCCAAAACCAAAGATGCAACAAAAAAAGAAAACTACAGGCCAATATCCTTGATGAACATAGACACAAAAATCCTCAACAAAATATTAGCAAATAGAATACAGCAACACATCAAAAAAATTATACACCATGATCAATGGGATTCATCCCAGAGATGCAAGAAGATGTTTCAACATACACAAACTAATGTGATATACTACATCTATAAAATGAAGGAAAAAACCATATGATTATCTTGACAGAGGAAGAAAAGGCTTTTGACAAAACTCAACATCCCTTGATGATAAAGACTCTCAGCAAATTAGGTAGAGAAGGAAAGTATCTCAACACAATAAAAGTCATGTACGACAAATCCACCACCAATATCATCCCAAATGGGGAAAAGATGAAAGCCTTTCCCTTAAGAACAGGAACAAGACAAGAATGCCCACTCTCACCACTCCTATTTAACACAGTATTAGAAGTACTAGCAAGAGCAATCAGGCAAGGGAAAGAAAGAAAGTGCATCCAGATTGGAAAAGACAAAGTCAAACTGTCCCTGTTTGCAGATGACATGATCCTATATATAGAAAAACCTAAAGTCTCTACCAAAAAACTCTTAGAGCTGATAAATGATTTCAGTAAAGTTGCAGGATACAAAATGAGCATGAAAAAATCAGTAGCATTTTCACACTCCAACAACAGACTAGTAGAAAAAGGAATCAAGAGGGGCCGGCCCGGTGGTGTACTGCTATAGTGCGCCGCTTGGGAAGCGCGGTGGCGCTCCCGCCGAGGGTTCGGATCCCACATACAGACCGGTTCCCGCTCACTGGCTGAGCGAGGCGCGGGAGCAACACCGAGGGTTGCGATCCCGTTGCCGGTCCCGATCCGGTACAGGGGCGACACTGAGGGTTGCGATCCATTGCCAGACACAGAAAAAGACAAAAAGAAAAAAAAAAAAAGAAAGAAAGAAAAAGGAATCAAGAAATCAAGCCCATTTACAATAGCTCCCCCCAAAATTAAATGCCTACAAATAAATTCAGCCAAGGAGGTGAAAGATCTCTACAATAAGAACTACAAATCACTGCTGAAAGAAATTGAAGAGGACACAAAAAAATGGAAAGATATTCCATGCTGTTGGATTGGAAGTATCAACAAAGTGAAAATGTCTATAATACCCAAAGCAATTTACAGATGCAATGCAATCCCTATCAAAAAACAATGACGTTTTTCACAGAAAAAAAAAAAAAACCAATCCTAATATTCATATGGAACAACAAAAGACCCCGAATAGCCAAAGTAATCCTGGGGAAAAAAAAAAAGCTGGAGACATTACATTACCTGACCTAATATTATACTACAAAGCTATAGTAATCAAAACATCATGATACTGGCATAAAAATAGACACTTAGATGAGCGGAACAGAATAGAGAATCCAGAAGTCAACCCACATTCTTACAGTCAACTGATCTTCAACAAAGGCACCAAAAACATACACTGGGGAAATGACTGTCTCTTCAATAAATGGTGCTGGGAAAACTGGATATCCATAAGCAGAAGAATGAAACTAGACCCATACCTCTCACCATATAACAAAATCAACTCAAAATGAATTAAAGATTTAAATATAAGACCTGAAACTACAAAACTCTTAAAAGAAAACATAGTGGAAATATTTCAGGAAGTAGGACTGGGCAAAG
>NW_007726351.1:555495-591936 GCF_000696425.1 Galeopterus variegatus | reverse complement strand
CACTGAGATGTCATCTCACCCCAGTTAGACTGGCTATTACGAAAAAGACAGAGAATAACAAATCTGGCGAGGATGTGGAGAAAAGGGAACCCTCCAACACTGTCAGTGGGATTGTAAATTAGTGCAGCCATTGTGGAATATAGTATGGAGCTTCTTCAAACAACTATAGATAGAAGTACCATATGATCCAGCAATCCCACTTCTGGGTATATGCCCAAAGGAGTGGAAATTATCATGTTGAAGGGACACCTGCACTCCCATGTTTATCGCAACTCTATTTACAATAGCCAAGAGTTGGAACCAACCTATATGTCTACTGAAGCACAAGCAAAATGTGGCATATATACACAATGGAATATTACTCTGCCCCTCAAAAGAACGAGATTCTGTCATTCATAGCAACATGGATGAATTTAGAGAAAATCAGCTTAAGTGAAAAAAGCAGACACAAAAAGGGAAATATCCCAAGTCCTCACTCATAAGTGGGAGCTAAAAAAAGAAAAAAAATATTAAGAAAGAAAAAAAGAAAGAAAGATACAACAATCACAATAATGCATTTAACTTTCAAAAAGAGAGAACAGAACTGAGGCCATCTGGGGTGGGAAAGGGGGAGAGGAAGAGGGGTTAGCAAGAAATTGGTAAAGGGCCACAAAGATGATCATACTGTATAATACTGAATGTACTAATTATCCTGACTGGAGCATCACATATTACACAGACGCTGATATTCAATGTAGTACCCCACAGATGTGTACAATCATGTTTCAATAAAACAATAAAAATTTAAAAAAAAACTGGTCAATTATCAAGTTTTGCTGTGAACTCAAGTTACTGATTTTTCTTTTCAGATTCCTTTTACATGGAGATCATCTAAATCAGTATTTGTCCACTTTTTTCTCAGGACAGAACACACAGACAACAACAATTTGTAAGGGTACTGAATCAGATGGTTTTGGTGATCGCAAGGGTGGAGATAACTGGCATCTCGGCACACTGGATTACATGACACACTAATTGTAAAGCTTTGATTAAAATGACCAAGATTTAGTGAGTTCCTGATGACAACTAGAGAATGCAAATACATACTATACTCAGTAGCGTCTTAACACCTGTTGTGGTTTCTCCTCAACAACTGAAGCACTCTAAGTTACTCAACGAAAACTTATTAAGTACCTCAATATGAAGTACTGACAAAACAGAAAAGATTAAGTTTATACTTGTCCTTTAGAACATACTAACAAACACTTAGCTTACTGGGGGCAAGAGATAAACAGATGACTTGAAAATAAGATGTAAAACACTTATGTCCATCATCTTCTTGATTCCAGAGGAGGGGCACTGGACATGTAGAGAGTCTGGTCTCCCCCGAGTGAACCACACCTGAGCTGTCTTAGAGGATGAGTAGGAATTCACCAGGTGAAGCAGGGAGAGGGGCTTCACTGGCTAAAGATAATGCAAGAAGAAAGGCCCAGAAGTGTGAAGCACCACAGTAGGTGAGAAGACATATCAACTGTTGGATGTCACCAGACCATAAAGTTCAAGGTGTAGGACAAGCAGAAAGGAAGCTGGAAATGCTGGGATGGACCAGGTCCTGGAGAGTTTCTAAGTCATGCTTGGGAGTCTGGGCTTCGCTTCACAGGTGACAGGGGGAGCCCCTGAAGGTTTAACTCAGAAGCAAAATCACCTCATCTGCAAGCTATGGGATAAAGACTGAAGCAAGGACAAGCCTCTGCAATCGCATTGCTGAATGCTGCTGAGAGCTGGAACCTGGGAAATGGTAGAAACTATGATGGGGAGGGGATGGGATGAACACTTAGGAGCAGCTGGCCTGTTAGCTCAGTTGGTTAGAGAATGGTGCTGATAACACCAAGGTCCAGGGTTCAATCCCTGTACCAGCCAGCTGAAAAAAAAAAATTAGGAGAACTAACAGCAGCAAAAATATACAAGAGAACTTTATTTCTTAAGCTGGGTGATGGGTAATCAAGTGTATATGTTAGAGGATATTGCAGTTGACTGGATGGCACCAGGAGAAGGAATGGTGATGGGGGGATCCGTATGACTCTCAATTTCTGGGTGACTTGCAGTGCCATGAGCTGAGATTAGGAATACAGAGGCAGGAATACATAGAATTGAGGTGGGAACAAGATGAATTTGATTAGGACATTTTGAGTTTGAAGCGTCTATGGGTAAGCAGCTCCCTCATGGATATAGAGGAGAGAAACAGATTTGGGTGTTGCCAGCACATAGGTGATCATTAAAAGCATTAATCTGGATGAGATCTCCCAAAATGTCAGTGGCTAAGTGTCAAGGGCAGCATTAAAATACAGGAAAAGGAGTGAAAAGTATCCATTGGACGCCAGCACATAGGTGATCATTAAAAGCATTAATCTGGATGAGATCTCCCAAAATGTGAGTGGCTAAGTGTCAAGGGCAGCATTAAAATACAGGAAAAGGAGTGAAAAGTATCCATTGGATTTGGCAATATAAATCTCACTGATGACCTTAGGGACAGCACGATTAGTGAACTGTTGGGGAGAGCAGGCAGACAGAAGTGGCTTGAGGAATACAGGCAGGAAGTAAAGAAGGTGAAAAATCAAATACACAAGACTTTTCCAAAAAGCTTTACTGACAAGGGAAATCTTCTTTGGGATCTTTCCCAAAGATGCGCGGGTGAGAACCAAATATGTTTCGTATGTTCTGACTGAAGAAGAGTTAGTCTGAGGAGAGGCTAACAATATGGGAGAGAGAGAGAAGACACAGTGAAGACCTGGAGGGAGAATGGGAACAGAAACAGGGTGGGGTGGAGAAAGGGTAGCTGAGAAGGTTCCTGCTGGAATAACCTAAATTTCCTCTCCTGGGAGTGAAGGACACGGAGGTCAGAGCAAGAAGCTGACTTGTATTTGTTTGCTCAGCACAGGAAAAGCTGTGAATTATCTTACCTTTTAAAGAGTAGTGTTTTTCTGCCTTCAAAGGGGGAAAATGATGCTCCAGTAAGAGCAGGTAAGACGGCAAAAGCCATATAAGTGCCGAAGGAGGCTGGCAGAGTCCAAGTTCCACCACAGTTAGGATGGACAGCGATCCTCTTCCCCATTAACTATAAGCACGTGTACCATCATGTGTGCCATGCTCTCAAGTGTGAAATTTGTTTTGGGGCTTCATGAAGAGTAAAACTACTGGCCACAAAATGTCTGGGTCCCCTCTTCTTGAAGCAGCGTGAGTAGCAGCAAAATGAACTAGAAATGCGCTAGAGAAAACACTCTTTAGAATCTGAAGACAGTGCCTACCCAAGATGGGAAGTAAGCCTCCGGCTCAAAGTATTTTCCATAGTGCTTATTCCTTTTGAAGTTCCCAAGATCAGCCTGCAGGGCAAAGGCTGCTAGCAGGAAGTAGGCCTCTTCTCGGAGCACACACTGAGAATGAAGAACTTGTTTTCTCAGGTGCCAGTAATAATAGAATCTTGCTGCTCTGTCACTAGAAAAATAAAAGAAAACAGAACTCACATTTTGATGGAACAATCCAATAGCATGTAAACAGAACCCAAACCCTGCTCTCCATCTGGTGACAGGAGCCCTTCTGTTTGTGCCCCTCTCTCCGACCTCACTGGAAAGGGGGAGGTTGCAGCTATACCTGACGGCTGCCTCAATGAGGTCACAGGGGGTCAGAAGTCCAAGTCAGACTATCCAGACAGCAAAAATAACATGTCCTGAGGCTTACAATATTTGATCCATTCAGAGAAGGAAGAAAAGATCTGAAGTATACCACTCCAATATGGTAAATATTTCACTGAACAAGTATTACAACAGAAGCCCAGGCACTTTTTCTATTAAAGTAATTTTTCTACGATGATGATGCACACGTGAAATAAATGAGGACAAATCTGAGGGGCAGTCCTGGCTTTAATGTTTTGCTGTTCTGTTTTGTTTTTTAGCTGAGCACACTATAAATACTCTAAGGCCCTTTAAAAAATGTTTATTTTTATATACCCTTCAAAAAAATTTGCTTAACTATAGTGTTCTTTTTAAAAAAATTTCTCTAAGAAAGAATAAACAGAAACCTTTCCTTAAATGTTTTTTGTTTTATGATTAAGTGGATGTTACTCTATGGGTGTGTTTTTTAGGCATATGTCATGACAATCATGATACTCCCCACAACAGTAAGTACTAATAGTGCCCTTGTTACAAACCATGGAATTCAGAAATAAATACAGTAACCATTAAATATGTCAGGTAAGAAGAGCTGACTGGGGAAAGCACAGTCAAAACTCAAAAGAAAAAAAAAAAATGTTCACCCACAAATAGGATGCTTTTTGTGATCAAAGTACAGATAAGAAAAAAATTTGTGTGTGTATGTATTTTAGTGAAATTATTTGCTTCCCTATCATTTCAGGTTAAATGTTTAGCTGAGGTTCATAGCTAATATCATTAGTAGATAATCATAAAAACATATGGGTTTATTTTAACCAAGACCATGTTTAAATACAAAAAACTTAAAAATAAAGCATTTATTCAATTTTTTCCCCTTAGGACAGAGTACTTTTCAGAGCACTGCTTTTTATAATGCTGACCACACACTGTTTGGACTGGTTCATCCCCAGGGAGATAAAGGGCAGAAGGATAGGGATTAATTAAAAATTCATTAGCCCCAGGGGGTTAATTAATGGTTAAATAATATATGTTCCTTCTTTCCAGGGCATTTCACACTTACTGGGTAAATTGGGTGAAAATTTTATATAAACTGAGAATGAATATCAAAGTTTCTCAGCCTTTAAAAAAAGTTCTTTATGGGCTAATATATTTTACTTTTTAATTTGCATTTGGCCCTGATATAAATAAAGAGCTAATTTTATGTATAGCTCACTAGCCAAATGTATCTTTGCTTCTTTCACATGGAGTTTCTCAAAGTTTAAAAATAAATAAATAAAACAGAGAGTTCACATTTCTAGTATTTTCTATCAGCCAAGAAAATCACCTCTGAAATTTTTCATCACTGAATCCTCCTATACAAATGATGAACTGAGAGCTTCTGAAATGGTAAGTTCTGAATATGTATGATATGCATGGTATTATTCATGAACTCACCTCCAGAAAAAGAATCTTACCTGCCTTTGTCAAACTGACTCTGAAGATTCTCACAGGATAGTTCCAAAGGGCCTTACTCTTTGGTTTAAAGCTATTCCCAAGAATACAAGCAAGACCCCAAATGTGAAAACAAAACCAGGCTATAGAAACATGTATGTGCTTTTAGAGGAGGGTTCCTGCCCCTCCCCCTCTCTCCACCCCATCACCAGAATAGATATTTAAATAGTCTTTCAAAAAAGTGGTAGTTCCTTCTTGAAAGAAATATCTTTCTGGTGAATGATTTATTTTTGAAAGTGCAGAGTATAAAAAAAATGAGCCAGTATGATGTTTACATTTCATCAACAGTCTAACATTATCATTCGTTCATTCACCAAATATTTATTGAGTGCCTACTGTGCCTCTGTTTTAGGGACTGAGGATACATGCATGTGCAAAAAGATTAAAAAGGAAAAAAATTTCCACTCTTATAGAGTTTATAGTCTAACAGGTGGAGACAAACAGTAAACATGAGTAACTTATTTGCTATGTCAGAAGAAGTGCATAGGAAATAAAGGTCTCAAATCTCTCCCTGCTCTCATACCTGATCAATCTGCCATTTTCCACATAGTACTGTACACGGAAGTGGATAATCATAGGAGGCCCAAACTGGTCAATACCCTAAAACAAAGACACACATAAAAATCAAGCTATTTTTAGTTACTTCAAAAATACGTTCTAAAACAACCAAAACACCATTGTTTGCAAGATACTTTTTAAACACTGAAAGGTTTTATCTCCTTGTAATAAGCGGGGCTTTAGTGGGTAGACAGTTGTCCCATATGGATACCAGAAGGTTATAAAGCAAAACAGGGCACCATCCCTCTCTCTGGTTCTCATTCACTGTAATGCCAATGACAACATAAGGGAAGATAAAAATAAATGCTAATGGAAATTTCTAGCTGAGATCCAGCTCCTTGCTCAGCTCTGTCCCCTGGAGTGACCATTTGCTCCTTATTACAAATGTTCTCTTGTTCCTCGGACATTCCACATACCAAATTCTGAAATGTTGTTTGTTTATTTAGACATTCAAGTTCTTTACTTTGTAGTTGACTACAATTTACTCCAAGAATTCTTAAACACAAATTGTAGGGTCTAGGATTAGACACTGGGGTTTTATTCCTGACTTACTAGGGTGATCCTGAAAACACTAGTTCCCTGTGAATGCTCTCCCACATAAATGGAATTGATGTTTACTAAACAAAGGCACCAGTATAATAAACTAAGTATCAAATGCAAGTATAGTAAAAGTAGATTCAAAAACTACTAATAATTTCTTGAACTTCAGTTCTGACAACTAACATAGCCATAGGAGCAAATGTTTCCATCCTTTTCACTTCAAAGAATTATCCCAAGATTACTAAAACATTATCATCCAACATAATTTAACAGATATTCAGAATCTACTGTTACATGCTATAAATTATTAATACTTGATTAATATGACATTTTAGAACTTATCATTAATTTCCCTTTCCTATTTTTTACTGTATAAAGTATTGCTTAAGATTTTTTCTAATGTATAAAATAAACACTTTAAAAAAATCAAAATAATTTTGCTCATAAATGTAATCTCACCCAAGTGACTTCGTATTGTCGTACCTTGCTGGCCTCTTTCTTCCATTCTTTTGGACAATACTTATAAAGCTTTTGTGACAACTCCATATATACGTGTTCATTATCTGCACATTAAAAAAAGGAGACAAGAAGGTAAGAAAGGAGAGATTTTTAAAAGAAAAGAATATACAAAGAAACAACTTTAAAAAAAAAAACCTCAAGGTTTATAAATGTACTCTGAATTTGCACACTACCAAAAAAATTCACAAGATACTGAAAAATAAAAGATCCTATGGGCTACACATTAATGAGATTCTTTATGAATTGTTTTACTTTTGCAATAGAGAACACATACTACTAAAGATATATAATGTTTAAAAGAAATGTTAGTTTCCAACTCCTGCTTCTAGGGTCATTAAAACTTATAGTCTAAACTTCCAACAATGTGGGCATTACTTAGTTTCAGAAAAACATGCTTTTGTTTAGCTTACAGAAGACTGTTCTCATAAGTGCAAAATAATGAAACAGGGCAGAAACACCATCTTATTTGCTATGTAAGAAATTAGAAAACACTGATAACAGCCTATTTCCAAGTGAGGAGACTGATCCACACTTTGTGAAGTATAGTCTCTGAGGCACAGAGAGATAAATACAGCATGTTCTTACTCATATGTGGGAGCTTAAAAAAAAAAAGTTGAGCTTTTAGAAGTGGAGTGTAGAATTGTAAAATTGTGGGTTACTAGAGGCTGGGAAGGGGAGAGAAGGGACAGGAAGAGGTTGGTTAATGGATACAAAACTACAACTAGATGGAAAAAATAAGTTCTAGTGGTGTACAGTAGTGCTAGTTGTAAATGATTAACAATAATTTATTGTATGTTCTCAAATTGCTCCTGCTCAAATGTTCTCATCACAAAGAAATGATAAGCGATGATAAATATGCTAATTACCCTGATTTAATCATCACACTCTGTATACATGTATTGAACTATAACTCTGTACCCCATAAATATGTACAATCAATATGTGTCGACTACAAAATAAATAAATTACATATAAAAAAAAGACTATTCCTTCTCTGTGCTCCCCACATCAAAACACAGCATGACAATATGATAACCATTACTCACACTGCCTTTGGGACCAATCTCATGGAAAGAGGAGAATCTTCACTAAAAAAAGCATGAATGCTGAGATAGTCCTTCAAGGGGATAATGTTTATAAGATAATCAGAAAATAAGACTGCTAAAATCTATGTAAAATGATCTAACTGTATGAAAACAAGCTGATAAAAATCAAAAATTTTCAGATTTCCCAAAGAGAATCTTTTAAAAGAGAGACATGTTTCAAGACATATTTCACAAAAAAAGCTTTCAGCATTCCTATTTTATTCTAAGCTTTATAAAAACTTATTCCTTTTCTCTAACCGTCACTAAGGGGCATCCTCATGGAAAGCTCTACATAGAAGGGAAGTGTGTTCCTTTGGTCTATTCCAGGATAAACACAATTTACTACATTGTGACTTCTGGCTGAATGAATACTGGGATTTGATTGGAAAAATGCCAAAAGAGAACAGGAAGGATAAAGCTACTTTTTGGCTATAAATGGCACATCAGGTCAACCAATTTGACTGAAAGAGATAAGGAAGAGGTCCCAGAGACAAAAAAGGGGAAGCTACTTAAATCCATTTATCAGGTCAACAAACAATATTGCCCGTCTCTCATATTACTGATTAAACATGAAATGAACAAGACCAGACAATCTCCCTGTTGAAGCTGATTTGTATTTGGCTCGAATTCCCATCTACAGAAGCAACATAATGAACACAATTGAGACTGTTCACCATAATGGCACATATATATTTTTAAATGACCACTATATCTGTACTATCTACAGTTTGACCAGAGCTTGGTATCTTAAGAATTTTCAAGCACACATCAATCCTGCAAAGCTGGTGGAGCAGTAATTTCCATTTGACATGTGAAAAATCTGACATCGAGAGAAGTCAAGTGGAGTGTCCAAAGCCACACTGCTAGTTAGTGGTAGAAACAGAATTAGAACCAGGTCATCTGATTCTCATTCCAATGTTCTTTCACCATAGTACAATCTCTCTTTTAAAAAGGACATCTTAAAAACATTTTGAAACCTATGGAAGCTGTAAACTGGTTTAATTGGACTGACTTGTTGAACAACAAAGATCAACAGTCTGGCTGCAGATGTAGCAAGAAGAATTAACTTTGAGCATAGAATAATAAAAGTTACTCACAATCTATAGGGCACCTTATTGCTTCTAGACTCTTCCTTGTAGGAATGACTGAGGATGTACTAACACAAAGACGAAGTTTAGCATTTGTGTTTTTATTGCTTTAACTACCACAGGAAGAAACTGAAGAGCAAATGGCTGATTCACAGGGTCCTGATGTGTTCCCTGCATCATGCTCTTCGGCCTCTCCTAAAATGGCAACTGAAAACAGCTCACATTTGGAGAAAAGTGGCCTTGTTTATCAGCTGACTATGTTACACTTTCCAAGTTGGCAGATGTAAGCATTTTATGGTATTGACCAGATTCTCAAGATATCTTGAGCTTTTAAATTTAAACCAATTCCAGTAACAGAAAATAATCCATATCCAAGTATAAAAAACATAACTAACTACATTTCACAAAGAAGTCCTCCTGGTAAAATGAGTGAAGATTTGAAAGGCTTTTGCCGCAGAAGACTAAATTAAGAGAAATCTGACAATATAATTTCAAAGAAGAAAGCTTATAGGAAATGGATGTAGATCAGAGAGACCTGGGAATTTAACTATAACTGAGGTGTTATGAGAGAAGAAAGCTTATAAGGAATCCTTGAAAATCTACTCTACATAATACAGAAGAAACTGATCCTATATTT
This sequence comes from Galeopterus variegatus, assembly GCF_000696425.1. Lineage (NCBI taxonomy): Eukaryota > Metazoa > Chordata > Mammalia > Dermoptera > Cynocephalidae > Galeopterus > Galeopterus variegatus. The sequence continues at coordinate 582,374 of NW_007726351.1, read as the reverse complement.
CCAAGGCATAAAGTCCGATTGGAAAAAAAAGAAGGGATGAGAAAAAAACAGAAAATGAGATTAAATTAATAGACCATTCTGTTATACTATATAGTCAATAGCAAGCAAACTTTAATGTCAAAAGTTACAAAATAAATTAAGTTACAAAAATATCTAAGACACTTTCCTACCAGCTCCAGCTGTTCCCCGAACACAAAACAAAAATGAAGCTTAGTTTATTAAAACATAAAAAAGCAAACACACAAAATCTAGATTCCTAAAGAAGAATCAATTTTTAAGTTCAAACTAAAATAAATACATGACCTAAAATCCTGAATTTTGTAAGAAATACACAGTAGTTGAGACTAAAAAAGAAATACCAGATTAAAAATGAAGATCACTTTATGGGTATTTTGACAACCACAATTTTATAACAATTTGTCTGATTTAAATTACAGCTATAAAATGTATTTCCTCAGGAACTGTTGGCTAAATCCACCAGAGATGGGAGTAGGACTTACTTTGTATAACACTGAGTCCAAAGAGGTGACAATCCTTTAGCCTAAGCAGGTCACACACCTGGACCAGCAACTGGTGACACAGAATTTTAACCTGTAGGGGGGAAAAAAGTACTACTTGAAATAGCAATTCAATTAAGTCCATACAGTAAGCCACAATCAGGGAATTTAATGCAACTTGCCTTAAAAGAACAAGCTGACACTAGTAAAACAATTGCTGGCTTATGTGAATCACTTTAATCTGGGGCTATGTTTCAGTAATGATTATCACAATACCAATTTTTACAACATGGCAATAAAGTGCTAATGCAATCTTGCACAAGACTCATAAATCTTATGATACATGGACAAGGCTCTCAAACCATGGTGTATGATTAGAGTATTTCAGAAGGTACGCAGAATAGCTTACTCAGATTACCAAATGTATTTACTTGGCAAGTATCTTTTCTTTCTTTTCTCTAAAGTTTTATTTATTTTTAATTGACATATAAAATTATATATATTTATGGTGTACAACATTATGTTTTTATTGATACACATACACACACACATATATACATACAAATACACACCCACACATATTGTGGAATGGCTAAATTGAGCTAATTAACATATCCGTTACTGCACACACTTTTTTTTTGCAGTGAAAACACTTCAAATCTATTCTCTCAGCAATTTTCAAGTATACGATACATTGTTATTAACTATAGTCACTGTGTTCTACAATAGATATCCTGAACTTATTCCTCCTAACTGAAATTTTGTATTCTTTAGACCATTTCCCTAATCTTCTTCCCCCCACCCCCAAGCCTGTTTACCACCATCCTATTCTTTGCTTCTAGAAGTTAAACTTTTTAGATTCCACACATAAATGAGATCATGTGGTATTCATCTTTCTGTGCCTGGCTTATTCCGCTTAACATTATATCTTCCGAGTTCATCCATGTTGTTGCAAATGACAGGATGTCCTGCTTTTTAAAGGCTGAAAAGTATTCCATTGTGTATATATATCACATTTTCTTTATCCATTCATCTGTTGATGGACACTTAGGTTGCTCTCATACCTTGAGTACTATGAATAATCCCGCAATGAACATGGGAGTGTAGCTATCTCTTTGACATGATTCATTTCCTTAGGTATATACCCAGGAGTGGGATTGCTGGATTGTACGGTAGTTCTATTTTTAATTTTTGAGGAATCTTAATACTGTTTTCCACAATGGCTATGCTAATTTACATTCTCACCAACAATGTACAATGGTTCCCTTTTCTCCACACCCTTGCCAACACTCATTTTTTGTCTTTTTGATAGCAGCCATTCTAACAAGTTTGAGGTTATATCTCATTGTGGTTTTAATTTATATTTTGCATTACTGATGCTGACCTTTTTTTTCATATACCTATTTGCCATTTCTATGTCTTCTCTTGAGAAATGCCTATTCAGGGAAAGTATCTTTTCAAGAAAAGTTTTCCTCTTGATGGTCTAAGAAAAATACTCATATACTGCACAATGAGTGACTGCCTAGCTTTTATTTACTTTAATCAATCACTGTTATTGTCTAATATTTTTTAGTACCTAAACCAGATTCCTTTCCTGAGTCCTAGTATAATTCAATCATAAAACTATATTAATTTGAAATTCTGGGGATAAGTTATTCTGAAAAGTTACAAGTTAAATGATAAAACAGTCTTTATTCTACTTTCTACTTCTATAAGTTCAGACTTTTTAGATTCCACACATAAATGAGATCATGTGGTATTCATCTTTCTGTGCCTGGCTTATTCCGCTTAACATTATATCTTCTGAGTTCATCCATGTTGTTGCAAATGACAGGATGTCCTGCTTTTTAAAGGCTGAAAAGTATTCCATTGTGTATATATATCACATTTTCTTTATCCATTCATCTGTTGATGGACACTTAGGTTGCTCTCATACCTTGAGTACTATGAATAATCCCGCAATGAACATGGGAGTGTAGCTATCTCTTTGACATGATTCATTTCCTTAGGTATATACCCAGGAGTGGGATTGCTGGATTGTACGGTAGTTCTATTTTTAATTTTTGAGGAATCTTAATACTGTTTTCCACAATGGCTATGCTAATTTACATTCATGACTTTTTATCATACATTAACATGGAACTCAGATTAGGAAAATAAAAACATGCTGAGATCCCTTGAAAAATTGAAAGCCAAATGATTCAAAACTGATGATAATCCTAATTATAGTAAGAAAAATGGGTTTACTGCTCTTTTCCACATTCATTATTAAAAGGCAACCAACCTGAAGCACCTTACCCACTGGAAAGAGCAGAAGATATTTAAGGCCAGAGTAGTACCAATTCATCTACTTAGAAGCACTAGGAACTCAATGAAGCTGGGACAGTGTGCTATTTTATATTCAGGATATACAGTATGCATTCAGTAAATGTTTGACGAGTGAAAGCCAGGAATCTGATTGCCCATGGGTTCCTCCTCATCTTCATTCTGTTCCATAGCTGCAGACTACTCCCTGATTTACTGAGCAAACCATTTTATAAATGTGCCATTCAGCAATTTAGAAAAAATCTGTCAATGCCCACCAACACCACCAACACCACCGGGAGAACACATCTACCAATGGGAAATCATTATCATCCTCTTTGTGTATAGCTACCTTGATTCAGCCCAATTAAGATCCTGATTTCTATCCTACAGAAGTCCTATGCTATTTCCAACATTCACTAAAAAGACTCTGGATTTTGAGTTCCATCTTACCATAATTCTACTTTACAAATAAGCTTAAACAAACAGAATGATAAAGAGAAGAAAGTGCCAAATGTCATATAAAATTCCTAAATTGAACTATATACTACCAATTCGAGACTTAAAATGTCATAGCGTCTATAGCACCTTTAATCCTTAGTTTGACTGTATTTAAAAATGTCAGACACAAAGCAGCCAGGAAAAATGTAATAAAAAGTTAAAATCCAAACCACAAACTAAATATACGTAAAATAAACCATGTTGTAACTTTGTGTGACTACAGACCAAATAATGCTGTACATTTCCTCCATGCATCCCATGTAATTATTATTGTTCCGCTAGTTTAAATCAAGTATTTGGAGCCTACTGACTAAGCTCTTTAACAACTATCAAGTAAGTACAGTGTTCTTGTTTAAAAACTATAATTAAATAAGGCTGTTTCTCTAAGGTCTTACCTGCTGTGAAAACAAGCTTGAGTTTTCAGTATTTGCAAATTATGAGTCTTTAAGGCTACATTTTAGCTCATTGTGAAATTTCTCAAGTTCTTTCATCCTTAAGAGCAATGAGAACTTTAAAAAGTGCTATATAGTATGAGGTATGAAGAATAAAAGTTAAAGCTTTATCTAAAAATATATTCAATATGGAACTTATAAATTAAAACAGCATTTGACCCTAAGTGTCAATGGTTTGTTATTGCACAAGAATATTTAAAACTAGAAAAAAAAAAATTGTTCACTCCAGTCTTAGTGAAGAATAAAGCTCTTAGCCACAATTTATATCACTCAAAAACTTTGACTCTTACATTTACCATGATTTTATTTCCAAAGTTTTCATATCGAATATTTGCCTGATGATTAAAATCATTTAAGCCTCTATTAGTACAACTCATAAAAGTTCAGAATAACTAAGATACTAAATTTATTCCACATGCAGAAAAGCAACATTCTATCAACTACACTTGCCAGGGAACAAACTTTCTTTGTTTAAAAAAATATTTAGAAATGATGAAGAAAATGAAACTGTTCATGAAGTAGTTTTTGCTACAGTTAATTTGTTACACCCAAATTCTACAACATCAACTGCTATTTTCTGAATATGAAGATAATACTTTGCAGGAAAAAAAGGGACCCCTGTCAGCCTTGAAGTGTTTGACTAGCACTGGGGAAGCCTCCACACTACTTAACCCAGTCCCTCCTTCGGTCCAACCACTTGCTAGAAAGGAGCTGAGGCATGGCAGAAGAGTCTACTACACACCCTGGAATAAGAAATCTTGTAGGCCTACATGAGGTTTTCGTTTCATTAACAGAGCATCCTAATGAAATGAACAAACAGCTCAAAGAAATAAAAACAAGTGCTATTCTATTAAGTGCTCACTTATGGAGCAATTCTCATGTGCTAGGCACCGCACTATAAGTGCTTTATGCATGTGACATCTTTAAATCCTTGCAATGTTCCTGTGAGGAGGGTAAGATTATCCCCACTAAATAGATGAGGAAATCAAAGTAAAACACGCACACACGTACGTTCAACCAACCCCCAGGTAAACATGCTCAAAGTTGCAAAGTAAGTAGTTGAGCAGAAATTTCAACAAAGTTCCCTGTGACTCTAAAACCCACTTAATCATGATATGTGGCTTCAATGTCCATGATCATAGTCCTGACCATCTTAGAGAGATTATTATATTAATTTTGTAAAAGAGGAGAACTGAAGCAGTATAAATTTATCTATCTAAGGATTAAAATAATAATAGCAGCTACTATTTATATCTATTCAGAAATTATGGTATGTGTTGACCCTGAACTCTCACAATTATCCTGCAGCATTGGTATTATTGTCATTTTACAAGTGAAGATGTTGAGGCCAAGGGAGGCTTAATTAATCTTCCAGAAGTCATTCATACATGAGATTTAAATTCAGGTCTGTGTGTTTTAAGTACATCCATGTCTTTTCACTACAATACTGCCCTCAATTAGTCTTCATAAAGGGAAGGCAGAAGGGAAGCTAATACAAATCGAGTACCTACTATGTTCCAGGTATGGGCAAATTGTTTTTACAAGTGAAAAGGGTGATTAAGCTTAAGCAACCTGTCCAAAGGTCCCAAATCTAGCAGATTGTAGGGTCAAAATATGAGTAATCTTGTACCATTTCTCAACAGTGATGATGATAGTTACATTGTTATTACTAACAACAACCAACACTGACTTTGTGTTTACTTTGTATCATGTGCAGATGGTCCCCAACTTACAATGGCTCAGTTTATGACTTTTTGACTTTACGATGATTTTAAGCCGTGTATGTTAATGGTGGGTACCCACAAAACCATTCTGTTTTTTACTTTCATTAGAGTATTTAATATATTACATGAGATATTCAACACTTTATTAGAAAATGGGCTTTGTGTTAGATGACTGTGACCAACTGTAAGCTAATGTAAGTGTTCTGAGCACATTTAAGGTAGACCAGGCTATAAGCTATGAGGTTTGGTAGGTGTATTAAATGCATTTTTGACTTACAATATTTTCAGTGTATGATGGGTTTATCAGGATGTGAGAGCACATTTAAGGTAGACCAGGCTATAAGCTATGAGGTTTGGTAGTTGTATTAAATGCATTTTTGACTTACAATATTTTCAGTGTATGATGGGTTTATCAGGATGTGACCCTACTGTAAGTCAAGGAGCATCTGTACTGTTCTAAGGGCTAGGCCCCTGACACAATGCCAAAAATACAATCCAGTAAATAGAGTTCTGGAGAGTGAAAGAAATTAAGTGGTGCTGGTACACAGGTCTTTGCCTGTCTGGCTTAAAATTTTAGCGTATCTATAGACCCTGTTTAGGGGATCTTGTAAATTGCGGATTCCTGTGTCCTCCTGTAAGACTTACTACATCAACATTTCTAAGGAGTGCAGCCAAACAATCTGAATATTTAGCAAGCTCCCCCAAATAATTCTGATGTACATTCAACTTTAAAAATCACTGATCTATAGCAATGAATGAACTGACTGTCCTACAATCTGTTCTGCATAATTATTTTCCTCAGCTGAGATTTTAGTACAAATTAATTTCTTTGAAAATTACAGTGAGCTTTTAGTATTTCTCACTAAGTCAGATCAGTCTTCCTTTCACTTAACTGTGGTTAGTAAGGTTTGTTCCATACCCTGCATGTGTATACACGCACATGAACATACACACACATATTCCATCAGGTAAAAAGAGAAAAATGGAAGTGAGAGAAGCTTCTTAAGTGCTTATGCTATATGTCCCAGATTATGTATATTTTTAAAATATGGAAGGTATCTTTTATATAACTGTATAAAAGAAGTCAAACAGTATAGTCACATCTATAAATAGAATTACATTTTAATTTATTTTGCCAGTGCCCGCAATGAAAAGAGATATATTACCAATTTTTATTTGGTTTTAAAAACCAAATGCTGCCAAAATAATAGCCTACCAGTTCGCTCATCCAAAACAACTTCTGTACACTGAGCAGAAATATAGCTAATCACTATAAAATCTGCCCAACAGATGATAAAGTTCCTCCAGTAGGCATACCTGATGCCCAGACAATCCCTATGAGCAAAAACGAGGATACATTAGTAAATCAAGAAACTATCTTGGTTGTCAGAATAAAGCCAAAATGATATGGCAATAAGCAGAATCTTTTCCTATCTAAACTTTTTAATGAAGCAATTTAAATGTCATATATATTCAGTATAACATTTAAGAAATATTCTTTTATATAGCAATTAGATTAAAAACATAGTAGCATATAGGAAAGAAAACTAATTCAAGGCATGCACAAAGGCAATTTTCCCCCTAATTCCATCAGAATACATACAGCGAAAGAAAGAAATGAAAGTTCATAATATGGAGAGGGGTTGAAAAATGCTAGGCATGATATTGATTACCATAAAATTGTTTGGCAGTCTCTAACAAGGCTAAAATATGTATACTCTATGATTCAGAAATGCACCCTTGGGTATAAACCCAGAAATGTATATACATGTACATACACATAAAATGTTCATAACAGTTTTATTTGTAATAGCCTGAAACTTCAAACAACCATCAGCAGTAGATGAAAAAAATAAATTCGGCATACTTATACAATGGAATATCACATAACAATGAAAAAGAAAGAATTACTGTCATATGCAATAGCATATAACTCAATTTTTAAAAGTTAAAAAAATAGTATCACATTCTGTAATATCCAGGTTAACTAAGCGAGTTGACTCTGACTCATGAATGGTTGCTTACTGCTCAAATGCACAGCCTATGCACCTAATTCTTAAAATTGGCTAGACTTTGGCTATTATTAAAACAATAATTAAGATGTGCATTAAAAAACTAGCAATTATTACCATTCTGTGTGTGGGTGGTAACTCTAATCATTTAAAACACAAATTCACAAGCTTCAACAGTAATTTATTTCAATAAAAAGTTTACAAATAGCAAATGTTTATTTTTCAATACAGTAACCAAAACTCTAATTCTGCCCCAGGTGACAGAATATGGAAGGCAGTTAAATTTATTTCAATAAAAAGTTTACAAATAGCAAATGTTTGTTTTTCAATACAGTAACCAAAACTCTAATTCTGCCCCAGGTGACAGAATATGGAAGGCAGTTGCACTTAAGGCATAATGCTAAGCTTATACCTGTGTAGGCTCCTTAATGCCCCAATTCTGCCACATTATTGCTGGTCTTATTCTGTGATGATTTCACCCTTAACCAAGCCATAACTTGAATGTGGTCACTGGTAAGAACACAATATTTAAACATTCATAAAATTGGATCTACTCACATTTATGATGATGTTCAGAGATTCATCATTGGGAAGGAAAATACACACACTCCGGCGGTCTTGCATGACTCTGTTGTTATGGAAGTTCAATTTGTTCATTGTGTTGTGGGCTCTCTAGTGGTCAGGCTGGTGTCTGAGTGCTCAGCAATTCCTCAGGTTCCCAGCACTCCAAAGCCAAATCTCATCCTCATCACATACCCTACAGGAGAAGCATGGTGGTATTCAACTATGTAGGTTTCATAGCTGTAAAAAAAGCCCAAAGGGAGGCCTGTGAATGAAGGTGGTGAGACTGGAAGGACAGGGAGATGAGGAGAGCACAACTACTCGTGTGGGCACAGGGACAGCATGTCTCACACCAGGGTCACCAAGCTTAATAAGTGAAAATTCACTGAAACGTATTCTGTATTTTGCCCACCAATGACCATTCTAAAACTTTCACAGTCATGAACTAAACTTAAAGCCAGTGAGAGCCTCACACATTCAAGGCAGTGCTATTCAGGACAGGACAGGGCCCACAGACTCAGAGATCCTGCCTTTGAGGAGTTTCCTATCTCACATGGGAAATAACAAAGGGTTCTAAAACAAACAAAATGACAAAAATAGTAGCAACAACAAAATTCTTTTTCTCTCTTTTTCTTCCACTACTATCAAATTCAAGTAAATGTCTTGGCTCTTACATTACATTCATTCTTCAACCACTATGGTCTAGTTTCCATTTCCTTCGCTTTACCGACATGCCTCTGACCAAGGAAGCCAGTGATCTCTAGACCAGCAGTGGTATCCACAGGGCTCACTTTCGTGGATCTCTCCACGACATTTACTGTGATTGTTAAGCCCTCCTTACAACTTCCTTCTCTCTTACTTTTTACGGTGCTGCTCTCTCCTGATTCTCTATCCTGATAATGCAAACTTAATTTTTCTATTTATTATCTCACCAATTAATACATAAAAATAACAAGACTATATAAATCAAACCAAGTTTGTATATAAAAGAAGTATGGACTTTGGATACGTTTCATTTCTAATCAGTTTACTAAACTTATAAATTTTATTTTGTTTTTTTTACTTCCCTCAGGTTTTCAATGTACTCATATATGTTTGCAACTAATGAAAATTTAATCTCCAGTTTTCAATAATCACACCTTTTATTTCTGTTTCATTGTTTTTTTTACTTCCCTCAGGTTTTCAATGTACTCATATATGATTGCAACTAATGAAAATTTAATCTCCAGTTTTCAATAATCACACCTTTTATTTCTGTTTCATGTTTCACTGCATTAGTCAGACCTGGCAACATAATTTTAAAACACTGGTGGATATTTCCTACTGTCATGTGTCTAGTGTTTCATACATTTTTGCTAACAGAACACTATGCAACTGAGATATGTTAAGATTAGTTGTCTCTCAAACCATTAGTAGTTATATTATTCCTTCCCAGCCATATTTACAGGATGCAAAAGAGAACTTCCAGGAATATGGAACAGTTTCACTAGGCAGGAGTATACATAACCATACATTTTCACAGAAAAGCTATGAGACTACTTCAAAAAATTCATGGAAAAATAGAATTAAAAGATAATATGACTCTTTCCATGAACTTTTGAAAGTACCCTTGTATTATCAGTGCTCACATAAAGCATAAAAGAGATAGAATCTTACCTATTTATTTCTTAAGGTTAAATGTCTATCTGTCAGCAGGAGGGTAGAGAATACATTCTTAGCACAATGAGTAAATATTATCTACTGTTTCTTTTTAAAGTATAAATAAAATATCATCCACAAGGGAATTACTCAGACTAAATAAAAACAAATGGTAATCTCATATATGGTATTTCCTTATTAGGAAGGTGACTAAAAGCCCACTTTACGAGTATTCTGCATTTCTTAAAGGATGATAGCAACTGTTTCACATTGGGTTACAGCCAGCACACCGCCTCATGGAGTCGCTGAACGTCAGTGCTACAGCTCTCTCCAGAATGGATGGTTAACCCGTGTGTTCTACCTGCATCCCAAATTCAATCACCCATCTAAAAAAATACACACTTTGGGTTCAAATGAAAGCATCAGTTGGAGGACCAGTGCTAGCTGGATCAGAATCACCTGGGTCTTTGTAATAACTACAGAACCCTGAACACAGTGACATTTCTACTCAGGCAGGATCTCCAGGGTCAGGGCCACGTATTTCTGATTTGCAACCATGTTTGGAAATCACCACTTTTGTTAACAGAAGGAAGATACTGAGCAGAAGGTTGGATGTATCTTCATAGTATACATTAGGAAAACATCTTGAAGATAAAGAACTGGAGGTAAACAACATGTGTTAATGACATCACATCATCACCACAACAATAAAAAAAATGCTCTCAACATTTTTCAAAGTATAAATTATTAAAACAGGTCAAATTCGTATACTCAGGACATTTTCCTGAAAAATGTTACTAACTGGTCTAGGGATAAATAAGTTTGTGAAGTACTGTACCCTATATATGCCCTCTCTTAGAAATTCAGAACAAACAGCTCTGAGAAGTCCTGCAGACAACTTCTTGAATTTAACATAGTTGAGCACAGAATACTTTGTACCAAGGCATATCTATTACGGCTCTGTAGCATAATATTCTTAGGCATACCATTTGAGAAATACAGTTCTAAAATGATTTCTTTGTCAAATATTACATTTCATGGCAAAATTTTCCCCTATGTATTAATATATTCCAACACTCAGGCCTCCTCTTTGCTATATGAAATTGTTTCAAGAAGAAATTATAAGCTATGATTAAATGCATCTTACAAATTTAAATTCAAACTCTTAAATAACATTAATCCCAATATAATTCTTCTTATTTAACTCTACACTTCAAATTGAGTTAGTCCCATAATTTTCCATTTCTAATTAAACCAATCAAAACAGGGTATTTCTACTGACCTCCTTTCTAGAATTAAAAAAATAAACTAGAGGCGCCGGCCCGGTGGCACACTGCTACAGTGCGCCGCTTGGGAGCGCGGCGGCGCTCCCGCTGAGGGTTCGGATCCCACATACAGACCGGTTCCCGCTCACTGGCTGAGCGAGGGGCGGGCGCAGCACCGAGGGTTGCGATCCCGTTGCCGGTCCCGGTCCGGTACGGGCGCGACACTGAGGGTTGCGGTCCATTGCCGGACACAAAAAAAGACAAAAAAGGGAAAAAAAAAATAAACTAGAAAAAAATATCTTCTGAGGTTTGAGATGTTTCCAGAACTTCATTAAAATAATTTAAAATTTTCATTTGGGTACAATTTTTATTTTATTGTTCAAAAATGCAGCACAAAAGAGGACTGGAAGAGGATTATTGAAGCAAATTTAATAAAAGCAGAGTCTACAAGAGGCAGTGCTGCTTCACTGCTGATTTTTCTGCTTTGAGGATGGCACGCCCTAAAAGAGAGATAAGATTAAGTTTTTACTTTACCCAGGACAGCATTAAAGCTGATTAAAAGGTTCCACTGAAATAGCAAAACAACCGCATCTCTAATATGCACCAGTACAAAATTTAAACTTAAATTGGGAAGTCCTAGGGAAAAGAACTAGACTAAATTTATACCAATTTGTACTGTAAAAATTAGCTTCTCAGCCAATGGCTACTTATTCTGTATCCTAACCTGAATCTCAACTCAGTCCCAGGAGGACACATTTCCTACCTCAGGGCAAACTGTTCTGGTACAATCTTAGGACACATTTTCTGTGAAAGACAAATCATTTGTACTAACATATTTTCCATGAAATAACAAAACAGCTTTAATATTAATCAAACCCCACCTTGCCATCTTAATTATTAATACCCAACTTGCAAACAAAATGTGTTAAGCTATAAAACGCCCCCGCTTGAATTTTAAACCCACATTATTATTAGTCCTTTATTTTCTGAGAAGCCCCATTAGGTACAAAGTTACTTAGTTTCTTTTAAGAATCAGGAAGCCAGCACATTCAACACTGATTTCCATTTTTTAGAAATTGTGGAAAATAAGTTTTAAAACTGGGTCACCACCAAATAAAAGTATGGACTTTAATCATAATGTATCAATAGTGGTTCATTAGTTGTGACAAATTGTACCATAATCAAGCAAAATACTAACAAAAGAGGAAACTGGGTATGTGGGTGGTATCCAGGAACCATCTTTGCAACTTTTCTATAAATCTAAAACTACTCTAAAATAAAAAAGCTTATTTTTTAAAAAATGTAGGTCACCGGAAATTTTCTAATCTTATTTTGAATGGAGGCAAAGGAGGATTCTCAATTCTGGGATTGCCTCCCTAAAAAAAGTAAAAAGATGGTGATTTGATAAGAAGATTACTATAAGACAATCATGACTAAGTAGGCATATATCAACAGTTAATATGATATCTTTATTACCTACCAAAAATAAGGCAAAAAGTTATCTTAGAAAACTGGATTGCAGAGAGTACTACCTTTTAATCATTAAATTAATTACGCACATTAAATTTACTCTCACATTACACACACACAATATTGTAATATTTATTTGCTGAAAAGCAGAATATAAAAGCTATAGAAGATGTTCCCCCTATACCCCAAAGTTCACCATCTAGTTAAGGACACATCACTAGCCAAGAAGCTTAAGATGATGGTATTGCCCCTGATTCCTAAGACCACACATACTCTGATGGACAACTCTGATGTCAACCTCAAGGGAATTCATATACTAAATATATGAATACTGTACTACGAATACTGTGGCTAAGATCATTTTGGAATAAACAGTATACCATCTTCAATGTATGGTATCCTATCCTAAGTGATAGCAAAATGCATTGGGTAAAATGAGTTCCATTTCTTTTGTTCATTTATTTATTCATTCATTCAACATACATACATTAAACACCTACTATGTGCCAAGTGTTGCTGTAAGTACTGAGTATATAGCACTGAACAAAACAAATCTTCTGCTCTGATGAAGACAGAGAATAAACATATAATGTAGATAGTGATATGTACTATGAAGAAAAATAAACCAAACTGAGAGTTGATAGAGATAAAGTGGCGGTGTGGATGCTATTTCACAGAAGGTAAACAGGGGAAGCATCTGTGATGAGACGATACTTGATCAGACACCTGAATGAAGACAGGAATGTCCCTTCCTTCCTTCTATCCTTCTATCCTTCCTTCCTTTCTTCCATCCATCCCTCCACCCTTTCATCCATAACTGTGAAGTCTTTTCCAGGCAGAGTGAACAGTAAATTCTACTTAATTTGAGGAGTAAATTGAACACTTTCTGCTTAATTGCCTGTTTTGCAGTTACTGTTTTACCTAAAAAGAAAGTAGCTGACATCTATCAACCCTCTGGAGCCAAAAGCTCTGGAAAGGACATCAGGTTCTTTGTTGCTGTCACCTCCCTACCTTCCAACCATTGCTCTGATGGATAAACAAGGCACTGTATAAGGCTAAGATCTCCTTCCATATGGCTGAACTTCAGCTGTTTAGAGACAATATGGATAGAATACTGATTAGGAACATTAAATTAACCTCCCCGAATTGTCAAACCTAGATCCTAACTTGTATTCCACAATACTAGCTGTATGACCTTGGGCAAGGACCTAATCTCTGAGCCTGATTCTTCATCTATAAAATCTGTTATGTTGGCCTCCCTAAGAGTATGGAAAGGTTAAGTGAGATAATGAACACAAAGTATTAGATATCAGCCTGTTTGGGTGAAAAGAGTTGTTCATTAAAATAATAGTCATGAGCTGCCAGGTCAGAGGAACATTTACGACTGATCAACAATAATACATATCATATAGAGATCCAGACCTTAGAGCCAGATGTGGCAACTGGGCTAAACTTTGGGAGGTCTACTTTGGGGTGGGGAAGTTAAGTGCATTGTTGCTTGTAAATGGGATAGTGGCATTATATTAGGTGGCTACCCCCTTTGAAATTTTGTTTGGAAAAAGAGAAAGTGTGTATGGGTGTGTGGGTTCAAATGTGCACTGGCTGACCAAAGGATGGGAGGTAGAAGACATCTGGTTTAATCTGCTTGGTACCATCTTTCCATTGGGGAATGCCCCTCTCCCATCCCAGTTGTTTGTAGTGGGGCTATCAATCACAGTGTGTTCTCCACCCTAGAAGGAAAGAGAGGTAATGTAAGTCAGGTGTGACCCAGCGCTGGCCAAACAGGGTACAGCATTCTCCAACTACAGTGCTTGGTCTACATGGTGAATAGATAATCCAAGAAAAGCCAGAATTCCTCCATGAAATTTGTTGTACAAATGCAGAGGGAAGCTCCTCTCTTTGGACTATCTGTGAGAATGACATGAGCCCAAGGCTGTTGGCAATCACCTTTGATGCCACATTAAGAGAAGGATGCCTTCACAGAGTAAAGAGAAGCTCAGAAAGAATCCTGATTACATTTCAACTGCTGCATCTAGCTGTGTCTGAAGCCAGAAACCATTCACAAGAATTACCATATAGTGAGCCAATAAACTGTCTTTCTTATTCAGCTAATTCTGCCACTTGCAACTAAATAAGTCCTAATATAGTCCAACCAAACTAGAAACTGATTGGTTGCTTGATACATTCATTCAGTAATTCAGAGTGTTTACTAACACTGGCTGTACTAACATCTATATCTACTTCACTTGAAAAAAAAAATTATCCTAAGTTTTAAAGTTTCTCTCTGTTCCAAAACAAAGAAGAATATTCATCATAAGCAGAGAAGACCTAGAAGGTGGTAAAGAAATGTGAGTAACTGAAAAATTTAGGTAGTTGGGTTGCTGTTCAGACTCTACCATTCTTTAAGAGCACCACATATAGCAAGTCATTTATGGGAATAGCACATAAATTCATTTAAGGCAAACAAAGCATAGAGGGCAATTAATTCCTAACAGTAATTTTTGGCAACAAAAGAACATCTCATCATGAATACTAATGTGTAGGTGAATAGTCCTGTCTTACTAAGGCCACAATGTGTTTTACAGAATCATGCTGAATGTGCTTTTACCATGTTGTCCATTTGTAAAAAATTACAGTAGCTGTGAAAAAAAAAATGCTTCTTCTGAAACAAAACAACTGGAAAGCATAGTTGATACATAATTTGGAAATTGATCAGTTAACAGTATAATTGTAGTAGTTTTAGTAAAAACAGCTTTAATTTCAGGCATATTTTATAAATTTAGTAAGGAGGAAACCATTAATCTAATTATCAAATGCAATCTAATAGAGACTGTAATCTGACTGCAACATTATTACACTCTACAACTATAGGTGGCTGTGTATGTCACTTGAAATGCAGGCTAGCTATTGAAGTAATGGAAAGGTTAAAGTTTGGAAAGAGGGAATATAGCAATCAGCAGTATCATGTGCTCCTTAAGAGCTTAGACTCTGGAGCCAGAGTGCTTGGTTCTGAACCCCAGCTCTGACACCACCTGGGTGCCCTTGGGCAAGTCTCTTTACTTCTTTGTGTCCATTCTTCTCACCTTTGAAATGAGATTGTTGTGAAGATTACTAAATGGGTTACTCATATATGCAGCACTTGGAAGAGAGCCTGACATACAGTATGTTCTTACTACCAAGAAACATAACTGGCTTCATATCACTGAAAGCAAGTGGAATCACTGCTTTTTGGTCATATGTTGTGGTCATAATCTATCTATTCTGTCACTAACC
Source organism: Galeopterus variegatus (assembly GCF_000696425.1). Lineage (NCBI taxonomy): Eukaryota > Metazoa > Chordata > Mammalia > Dermoptera > Cynocephalidae > Galeopterus > Galeopterus variegatus. The sequence continues at coordinate 566,677 of NW_007726351.1, read as the reverse complement.
ATATAGAAATGGTGCTTCTCTCCTAAATAATTTGTTGGTAGCTAATAAATTATTCCACTTCTGTATCTAATCAATGAAATTTGCTACACCCTGGGGTTAGGAATGAAAGAGACTCTTCCAATTAAAGTGAACTTGAGTTGGTGCCAAGTAATACTCATCACACTCTAATGAATAAAATTATATGGCTAGTCTTTGGCTATAGAAAAGGGAGAATATAAGACAGACAGCGAGATTTCTATTGCAATACGGAAAAAAATTAGTGAAATCGATGTACTCATAAGTTCCTAAATTACTGCAACCAATATGGCTTGTCTGTATTAAGACTCAAAGATACTCATACCTTTTGACCCAATAATCCCACTTCTGGGGAATGTATAAGAATTTAACAATTCAACTAAAGCAACCACACTTCCGTACAAACATACTCAAAGTAAAAACTGGGAAAAAAATCGAAATAGTCTAACAGGATTGGCTTAGTAAATTACAGTATATAAAAAACAATATCAATAATAAAAAAACATTTATTGAGTACATTCTTCCCAAATCATATAGCCAAAAAATACCCTGTTTCACTATATGTTTTTAGAATAGAACTAGCAGGAATAAAGAAAGCCTGTAAAAAAGGCAGGAAGAAAATCAAAGAAAGAAAAAGATCACAAGTATTCTGTTAGTCAATGAATACGTACAAGCCAACTGGTATTTGAGTACTCCAGCTCTTGTTAAAGTATTAGTACTTATTTGTCTCTCACACCATTTCTAAATTCTGGCCCTTAGAAAACTTAGAATCTCTTTAAGAGTCAAAACACAGTAGAAACAACAGGAAGTGATACAATTGTATTTTAAATTAAATGCTAAACTGTGTGCTAAAATTAAGGCTGTGGGGTTTGAGAAAGCGCTGCAAAGTGCAGCATTCAGGAGAGATTTCATGAAGGGAGGAAATGGCTTGTATGTTGTAGGGAGAAGAAAACATTGCAAGGGTGGGAAGTAATGCAGGCACAGGCCCCCGTAGAGAGGCAATTCAGGAGAGATTTCATGAAGGGAGGAAATGGCTTGTATGTTGTAGGGAGAAGAAAACATTTCAAGGGTGGGAAGTAATGCAGGCACAGGCCCCCGTAGAGAGGCAAGAGAGGCCTGGGCCCTGCAAAGGGGCTCTGTGTTGCTGCCCTGTGCAAACTCAAAGACTGGATAGATGAGAAATAAGGTTATGAAGTGTTCCCCTGCAATTTAAGGCATTTTCTCTCCTTACCTTGAGAGTCATTGGAATGGTACACAGTATCCTGTTTTTCAAAGTTTTGTTCCATTTGTTAACCCAACCAATCATTTTCTCCAGCTTTGGCAATGGTTTTGTACCCTGCACTATTCTGACTCCTGCTTTTTCAAGTTTTCTCCTTCTTTAGCACCATGCTTACTTTTTTTTACTTGATTACAGAGACAAAGCAAAGGGTATGATAATAGTGATACTAAGGGAAATAAAATCACTTTTCTTACACTAGAGATTAAAAACCTACTCCTCCAAAGCATGATTCTGGTATACCCTCTCTAAATTTAATAATAACAAGCATAATTCTGTTAATCATCTATTACAATGGCTTCCATCGTGGAATTCATAAAAGAAGTAATGGAGATCTTTAAATATTTCAGAAAGCCTGTTAGAAATGGCATATTCACCCATGTAATATCTCAAGGAAAATTAAAAGATCACTCACTTAAGAAACATTGACACTATTTTTAAGTGCTTATTTTGATAGTACATTTAGTTTTACATGCCAGAGTGAAAAAATGAAAATAAATGACTTGATTTGTTTTGAAAGGCAATCTTTCCAAACATAAGGCCAGAGAAAGGTGGGGGAGAAGAAGGATAACAAAAGTGATTCTCAATGACTGAAAGGTTGGTAAAGATTTAATTGCTTTATACACATTTAAAAAATAATCTTAGTAAAAAAATTCCTTCAATCTACCTTTTAAATTGCTTTCTTCTCTATTATATATCCTTGCTGTGTTCTCACCTGGATTTCTAAATGTTCTCGGTCTTATCTCATTCTTTAAAATCCCCACAATGCTGCCAGGGTGAGCTCTAAATTGCATATTGTGCATATCATACCCCTGCTCACATTCTTTTTAACAACTAAACACTAAGGCACAGCAAACTTTCACCATCGGGTCCCATCCTTCATGGTGTGACCATTTTCCCACTCATGTTCTGAATTACTGTACTAAAAATCTTTTCCTCGTGGTTCCCTCAACAAGTCTTGCTCTCATACTTCTATGATTTTGACCAGGCTGTTCCCGCTGCCTAGAATATCCCCCCTTATATATTATCCCACGCACCCACTTCCAAAAGAACAAAACAAAGTATCTCCTTTCTCCCTGGAAAACTCAAGACTGGTCTGTGAAGCATGTCTCCACATTCCTGGACAGCTGAGAGGAGCTTTCCAGCTCCCCACAGAGGACGGGAATCCCCTTAAGGATAGGTTCTGTCAGTATCTTTGTCTCTAATGCCTGGGGAAGTACTGGCTCTGTACCAGGCACCCAGTAGAACTTGCTGAATAAATTATTTACATGTTGACCAGAAAAGTGAATAAATTACCTAGCAATTAAGATTAAAATTATGTTCTTTGAGGTATACTTTTCCCTCCCCAATGGGAGTCAGTGTTGGTCACAGCTTCTTGAATATTTTCTGCATATTAACTACAGGGGAAAAGGTGTACATTTTTTCTTGTCTCCAAATTTAGTGGACACACATAATGTGAGAATACTATTTTCTAGCATGGTCAACAAAATAAAGTTTCTTGGAAAAGTCTCCACGTGTGTCAGGTTAAACCAAACTTACGTGAAAGCAAACATATAAGAAGACACATGGGTTGGGATGCACTAAGTTGCAAGTACAAAATATATCCAACTCTGCAGCCAAGTTTTCTGGGTCTGATTCTTAGCCAGCTATTTATTGGCTGTGTATGACCTTGGACAAATCCCCTTACCTCTCTGTCTCAGCTTCCATTTCTGTAAAGTAGAAATAGTAACAGTACATACTTTATAGGGTATTGTAAGGCATATGGTAAGCACTATATAAGTGTTAACTACTAGTAGTTAAAAAAAAAAAAAGGGACTAGTTAGATGACATTAGGGAAAGTTTATAAGGATAGGGTATTGTAAGGCATATGGTAAGCACTATATAAGTGTTAACTACTAGTAGTTAAAAAATAAAAAAGGGACTAGTTAGATGACATTAGGGAAAGTTTATAAGGCTAAGGTACCTTGGAGCCTAGAAGGTGGGTGGGTGGGGTCATGGGTGGTTTGATGTTGTATCTCACAATGTCATCTACGACATAGTTTCTTCCTGGCACTTTAGAATGAGCTCTGTCTTAAGGCTGGCATCTCTCAGAGCGGCCAAATCACCCAGAATGTGAAAGCAAACAAAAATACTGAAACTCACCCTAACTGGATGTCTTAGGTCACAAGCGAACCTATCACTGGACAGGGGCAAGAATTAGTCTGATTAACTTAAACCACCAGGGTCCACTACATTTGAAAGTGGGATCAACTTCTCCTGAAGGACATGGACATCAAAACCCAAACCTGGGTCCCTTTGGGAAGTTGGGGGATGAAGGGAGATGCTAGTCAGCCAAAAAGAAGAACAAAGGCAATAGTAAAATTCATAAATTGTAAACCAGGGGAACATTATTTTCACAGCCATCTGTATTCAAAAGTCATATCAGGTTTAGCAACCAGGCACAAAAATTCCTTTCAACCAAGATGAATTTCTAGCATGACACTGCCAACAAAAAGTGCTGTTCTCAGGGAAAATCCTCCAACTTAGAAGCATCTGCTTCTAATTTCCACAATGAAATCTTTGATTCCTTCATTCATGGGACTTACACTCAATTCCTTCTGACACAGGAACTGCAGTTTTCTAGATAATGATTTTCCTGTGAAATTCTCATTATCTGGTAACAATATAAGCAATCATAACATTAACTTCACTTATTTTTCCCCAGAAGTATTTTTTTCCTAAGAGAGTATAATGCCTTTACCAAAGATTAAACTGAACATTTGGGAAATTGCTAGCTTTCTTGTAACATCACAAAAGGATTTTCCATGTCACTGAACGACTCACAACAACAACAAAACGTACAAGCTAGAAACACCAAAAGTCGAATGACAACAGAATAGAAAAATAAAATATGGTGCACACATTAAAACAATTCAGCAGTGAAAATTAATGAATTACAGCTACACATTAACAAGTATGAATCTCAAAAAGAATACTGAGCAAAAAAAGCAAGTAACAGAAGAATACATATAGTGTGATTCTATTTCTATGAATAGAAAGTTCAAAAATAGGCAGAACTAAAGAGTTTAGGGATATATGTAATAAGACTATAAAGAAAGGCAAAGAAATGATTACCTGCAAAATTATAATAGTGATGCTATGGGGGTGGAGTCTGGGGGCAGGAGATATATTCAGAGAGTGGCAGGGAGCTTTAAAGGTTCTAGAGAAACCTTCTCTAACCTTAAGGTTCTCTTAAGCTTGTTAGTGGATATAGTGGTGTTCTTTTATCACTATTACTGTTTAAAATGAACATAGACATTATAAATACTCTTCTATGTGTGTATTTCATAATTTTAAAAAGTAAAATAAATCAGAGGTATTGATGTTGAGAATGCTGCAAATAACCACATGCTGATAATTAAATTTTTAAAAGATACACAAGGTAGACGAATCCACTGAGGACCCCATGCAGAGTTTAAGTAGTATATACTAAAAAAATCCTTATAAAATATTATTTCACCTACCATATAATTGTTTTCATGGCTCTAAAGGTAAAAAGCCGTAGAGCTTTTAGTGTTATCAATAAATTCTTATGGGAGTTTTTATAATCTAGTGACATGTGTATGAATTATTTTCTGAGTTTCTACCTACTAAATGGACAAAAATGTAATAAAGTACAATCAAGTGAAAACTTTGCCACTGTATCAGATTTTAGAGATGATCTAGTCCAGTCCCTTAATTTTACAGGTGAAGAAACTGACACTTTGAGAGAATGGCCTGGCCAACATGATCTGAATCAGTTTTAGGCCTCAGGTGTGCTTTTCCTTATAGGATTTTTCTTCTTTTAAGTTCTATTTAAAAACTCTCATGGGTAGGAAACAATTTAGCTTAATTTAGTCTCTTTTCAGAAAGTTCATATTTTATATATTTAAATAGAAAGTTAAGAAACGTGCTAAAAGATTTACTAATGTAAACATAAACAAATACCAATAAAACTGTCCTTTTACCCTGATAGCTATAGAATCATACATGAAAATTTTTATGAAGAAAAAAAAGAGCTTTGAGATTATAGGAATCCAAATTTTATCCTTATGTACATAAATTATGGGGATGAGATTATGTTGTTACACACAAACACCCAAAATGAGCAGCACTTGCAATGGGACACACCCTAACGCACGCACACATACTGTACATGCGTGGAACAGTGCAAAGTGAGACTCAAGAGGGCCAGGCACTCTTTACGGTAAAGATCAAAAGCATAATCTACAGACTTCAAAGTAAAAGATTCCTCTGGACATTCATGGCTTTATATTGCTACAATATGGATAATAATTGAGTTGGCCTTGGTTTGTAAATTGTTTCAAAACCCCAGTTGAAAAGAGTTACAGAAATAAGACCTGTGAATTAGTATATGGGAAATAGCATGTTACTACATTGGTAAGAACCACTTGAAAATGAGATTCCACATGCTACGGAAGAGTGCTATGCTATGGGGCCAGGTACTCTTTACAATAAAAGAAGATCATAAGCACAATCTACAGACTTTAAACTGAAAGATTATTCTGGACATTACAAGGCTTAATATTACTACAAAAGTCCTTATTTCACCCCCTTGGGGGTTTTGTTGTAAATACATAAATCAGAAGAGACAAAGTTGTCACATAAACTTAAAAGACAAAACTCTGGTTTATGGGTTTGAAAGCCTTAAGAGAAATGATAAAACTTTATTTCATACATGGCTTCTTTATTATGGCTTCACAAAATATTTACTGTTTTCACTGTCATGAAGAGATTCTATCTCCAACACATTAAAAGACACTTATATCCTAACAAAACTTTCATTAACCAGAGATCAACAGTCCAGACTTTAAGCAACTCCTGTTCGTCTACCTGTCATACAGTGTTTAATTCCCTTAGCTTAATTCTTTCTGGAAGGTAACTACCATGAATTTGCCAGCTCTACCAAGAGTGAAATCTTGTTTTCAAGTGGTACTTACTTATGTAGTAACATGCTATTTCCCACATACCAATCCACAGACCTTATTTCTGTAACTCTTCTCAACTAGGGTTTTGCAATAATTTGCAAACCGAGGTCAACTCAATTATTATCCATTTATTCTAAAGGAAATAGAAATAAGGCCACTTAACAGTAAATCTCTGGGCTTTCTGGTGTGTGAAGTCAACAAAACCCAATAATGAGTCACTGTAATAGCCCAGTCAAGTCACTACCATTTGACCTACCTGTGCATTGGACTTTCTGGTTGTGTGATGTGCATCCCCCTCCACACTGCCAGAAAAGAGCATTCCTTCTTATAGTAATCATCCTCTAATACTATGAGAGAGTCTTAAAGTTTGGTTTTTAAAAGGTGTGGAGGAAGGAAATCAGAATTACACCTTACCTTACACTAACAGAGTTAATCCTCCAATAAAAATGAAACCATACCTCAACCTTGAAGGTTAGAGCAAAAAAAAAAAAAAAAAAAAAAATCAAACAAACAAACAAACAAAATCACCCTACCTCTGCTCAGCACTTTTTCATATGGTTCTAATTGTACTGGAAAGGCAACTAGTCCTGAGACTGACACATAGACATTTATCCTGAAGAAACCGGATGAGCAGCCTATTCCAAGGTCAGCCATCACTCACGGCAAGGCCACTGCCCAACACCAATGTGCACTGGTGTCCTCTAACTCCCTTACCCCACCCAAGTATATATCGTCAATGATTGCCTTGGAATCATCTCATCTCTGACCTGTAGGAAAACAATCCAAGTGTTTAAAAAGCACTTATTCAGAGTAATGCCTATTTTCCTTCCCAATCATCACATTTGGAAGAATGAATTAAAAAATATAGTGTCAGTCCTTGCAATGGATTTTCTAGGGAAAGCTGGATGAGGATTCTTCTTTCTCAGACATAAGATTTGCAAAATTGTAAATTATCTACTGGCTTTTCACCTTCAATACAGGTCTTGATAACCAGGAGATAAAATCCTGAAATTCTGTCTAAAGAGTCTTTCTTTCAAAAGCATCTTCCAATCAAATGCAATCTAGAATTTAGAAATTATTTGCAGACTTCTTCTGGTCAAGATGGTGGAACAGACAGTACCCAGCATCACCCTCTGCCACAATCAACCAATTTAAACTATTAAAAAGCAACAACTGCCAAGCTGGGGCTGCTAGAGCTCAGGGGAAGAGGTGGAGAGACCTACGGAGTTCATGAAGATGGGAGAAGCCATGATGAAAGAAGGGACCACTTTGACCGTTTTGAACCCCGGTGGCTTCGAGGCTGGCCCTGGTGAGCGCACAGAGCAGGAACTGACAAAAGCCACAGCTGTGACCTTTGGATAAAGTTGCTTGGAGGCAGCAGGGTAAAAGAGGGCCTTCATGGCCCTCAGGCCAGCAAGACCACTAACAGAGTTCCCATGGACCCACATAGGAGAGAGAAGCCACAGACAAAGAAAAAAGGAGTCACTCAGAGGCCAGTGAGTCATTGCAAAAGACTGGCTCATGGCCCGTCCCATGGGAAGCGTCTGGAGCACAGGCGGTGGGGGAGACAGACCCACCAGGGCAACACTGGGGCACAGCATGGACAGCTGATCTGCCCTCTAATAGAGCAGGACCACTCAGTGGAGACTGCTCTGGAATACAGAACTGCAGGGGGTGCAGTTTGCTGAAAAGACTCAGGCCCAGACCAGAGCGTCCACCCAACACAGGTGTACCAGACCTCACAAGACCTGGTAGTGCTTACAAGGTCAACAATTAAAACCCAAGCTGCACAAAAAGCCTTCCCCAGAGAATCAGCAGCAAAGCAGCAATTTAGCTCAACCACAGGGCTCAAGAGCTGGTTTCCACAGGAAGATCCCTGTTTTAGAAGTAACCAAAGGACAACAAATTAGTTCCACTGCAGAGTTTAAGTGGTGGGAATAGCAAATAATCCAATACAGAATTGAAAGAAAAAAACAAAAACCCCACAGATCAGAAACAGAGTTCTGGTATTAGCCAGAATAGGTCTAACACCACCAAAGAACACCTAAAAATCCTAGAAGGACCGGAAGTGCCCGGGCTCCCAAGCTGGGATGGGGGAAGGCTGAGGGTCTCAGCTACACCCGCCTCCCCCACGCCCATACCAGCCCAGTGACAACCACCAAGCCACCACTAGAAGCCCTCCAGGCTCCTAAGCCAGGGCGGTGGGGGGGCTGAGGGCCTCAGCCACACCCCCCAACATCCACATCTAGGCCAGTGATGAACACCAGACTGCTGCTGAAAGTCTCCTGGGTTCCCCTGTTGGAATGAGAGGGGTGCCACAGACCTGGACCACACCCCCCCTTCCTCCTCCTTCCACCAGATCTCCCTCACCTTTCTCCTCTCCCTCTTCCCCCCAACTGCTCCACAACCACATCTTTGAATGTAAAAAACAAACAAACAAAGAATAAATTTTTAAAAAAAGAAAAAAAATTATTTGCTCCGAGAGTATAAGTCATGACAATTTCCTAAGCTGCCATGTATAGTAACTGGAAATGATGGCTGAGCTCTAAGTAATCCGCCTTAGTAAATACAACCATTAAGAACAAAGATTCTGATAATATAAAAGTACATTATTTCAGAGTCTTGTCACCTACACCACAAACTCTGGATAACCCACAAACTTCCATTGGTAAGTGATCACTTCTAGGGACCATTCCTCAGAATCAGTATAAGCACCATAATCCACACAAAATTATGCAAAAAAAACCCACCTCTGTACTTTTTTCTTTCCACATTTTTCCATGTATTTCTTCCAGTTCTGAGAGATTCTTAAAAATAACCTGTTATATCCAGGAACTTCCAATTCCTGCCCATCAAATATTAACTCTTACAGGAATTGTCCTCTGCCATAAACAACTAGAAAACTACACAAAACATACCAGTTTTCAGATACTGAATGAGTGTGATCCCTGACAGAAGGGAAACAAACTACGTGAGCTTAATGATTCCTCCAGCTAATTGCCTGGAGGCAGTTTCAGTCCACAGTGAGGAAAGGAACCCTTGTGAAGAGAGAGATAAAATTTGGGAGACAGAGGCACTAGAATTTGTGGGGCAGCACAGAAGTAGTGGCACAGAGAGGTTCAAAGATTTATAGAGAGGTCTCTCCAATCATTGGCTAAGTACTGATCTGTGCCTACAGGGAAAAACTCCACAAGGCAGTGGAAAGAATCTTTGGAAAGCAATAAGCCAAACAATTCCTGCGCCTCACCCAGGGCTGGGAATAGTTCCCATTCTCACTAGCCCGAGAGAGGAAAACTTGTAATACTTATGGCATCAGATAGCTTACTCTGAAGCATATAACCTTAGTAGTGCAGGTAAATTAGCTGTAGTCTAAAGGCTGCTCTGGACCCACTCTAACAAAGCTTAAAAGCAAACCTTGAAAGGATCAAATTGAGCCCAAGTAAATTACCTACATGCTAGAATAAAGTCCAAACGCTTTAAAGCCCAAGTATCTTACCTACGTGTTACAATAACGTCCAAACTCTCAAAATTCAGAACCCAATAATGAAAATACTATGAACAATTTTAAGTTAATAAACTCAACAACATAAATGAAATAAGAAAATCTTTCGAAAGACATAAACTAGCTCATTTGAGATAACCTGAACAGCCCCTATAATCTGTTAAATAAACTGAATTTTAAGTTAAAAATTTTCTGACAAAGAAAGCTCCACAGTTGATCTTAGCCAAGACTGACTGAGAAGTGATTGACAAAGAAAACTCCAGAATCAGACGGCTTCACTGGTGAACTCTATCAAAAACAAAACAAAACAAAACAAAAAAACAATTCTACTGCACAAATCTTTCCAGAAAACTGAGGAGATCTGGAATCAAGAAGCTGATTCCAAATTAGCCAAAACAATTTTGAAGAAGAACTAAGGAGACTTCCTCTGATTTTTTTTTTTGGCCCGACAAAAATGCTCTATGTCTCGACTATGGTGCTGGTTACATGACTACACACATTTGTCAAAAGTCATCAAATTTTCCACCTAAAATTTGTGAACTTTATTTTTATTGTATGTAATTTATTATAGAAAAGCTGATTTAAAAAATATTTAATGAATCTATATCTTCATTAAAGTGCCTTATATGCTAAGTAACACTATACTACCTCAAACCCTTTTTGCACAAAGCAGGGTATAAACAAAGTAATACAATACAAAATTAGCTAAACTGGCTAAATCCATAGCTTCAGAACTAGATCTTAGAATTAAAATGTAGGAAGTTATGGTGATTTGGAATATGAGATTATAATTTTCAAGGATACAAAATAAATACAAAAGCTGGCCTTCTATGTCTACCAAAGGTATCGTGGCAAGAATTCTGGAGAGATAAAAGAAAATTCCTTGTTAAAAACTACAGAGTTTTAAACAGATAGTATTCACTTGTTTACATTGTATAATTGCTTGTATGTCCCTCTCTTCCCTCATCAACCAGGCTCTAGCTTCTAGAAGATAGGCCCATGCTTTGTGCATCATTGAATTTCCAGCAAAATACCTGGCACCTAAATGACTGTCAAATGAAAGAACAAATGGCAGATGTTCTCATACTAAATATGGTTTCATTTGCAATGTCCACATTAGTAAAATTTCCAACAGAAGGGCCTATGATAGATATGCTTCCATAAAACATTAGCATTATTTTGTTCGACCTTTACAGCCTTCTGCATTTCAATTTAAAGATTACAAAGTTCTAAAGAATATATCAAGCAATTGTACTTAATGTCTCACCCTTAAATGTATAATGTGCAATCGTTTCAAAACACCTTTATTTTAATTTCCCTTTTCTTTTCTTTTCTTTTTTTTTTGTCTTTTTTCCATGTCCGGCAATGGACCACAACCCTCAGTGTTGCCCCCGTACCGGACCGGGGACCGGCAACGGGATT
>NW_007726351.1:553752-554571 GCF_000696425.1 Galeopterus variegatus | reverse complement strand
CGCTTCCCAAGCGGCACACTATCCAGTGCGCCACCGGGCCGGCCCTTAATTTCCCTTTTCTAACCAGTTCTACAATAGAGGATTTTTCAAGGTAATAGCTGTTCTGAAGAAAGGATTGATAGTGCGGATTAATTTGGATCCTACATCTATAATATACTGATTACAAATTTCCTGAAAACTTACTCATCAGGAACAGAAGCCTAGTTCAAGAATACATAAGGCGGTTACTACAGGAAATTTTGTTTTATGTTATAAATTTGATAGCTTCCATGAGCTTTCCCTACTAGGTTTTCACTCTACATCTCAAATACTACTATACAACTGAAACTCATGAAAATTTCTCTTGACATTTCCCTAGGCACACCTACAAGAAAATAATTTAGAAAATTACAAATTGTCAGTTCAATGTCTTTCTTCACAGATTTAAAATAAACGTGGGCTCAGAAAACAAATATTTGAGGCTAAAAAGATATTATTTTAAAAATATTTAATTAGAACTTATTTAAAATTCTAGATGACACAACATATCTTAAAAACCATTCCCTGGTTTGATTTCCTTAAAATAAATACCCTTAATATGATATTTGAAAATCATGGGTTTATTTGAACTAAAACTTCCTTAAATATGTTAATTTTTTTGAATCTCCTTCTATAATTATAAGTAACAAGAGTTCCTCAACAGAGATTTCAGAAATGGCACCACTGCAACTGACCTTTTTTCAGTGTGACACTAAACTATGAAAAAAATTAACTTCACCACTGTATTTAGATGGGTTTAGTTAAGCACAGAGTTCTACTATTTTCTTTGGAAAAAAACTA
>NW_007726351.1:539048-553119 GCF_000696425.1 Galeopterus variegatus | reverse complement strand
ACTCTTGAAATAATTACAGTCAATAAAATTAAAGTTGTCTTGCAAGTAAGCTGTATCTGAAATTTCTAGCCCAATTTCCCTTTCATCTTTTATTTATTTAAGTAAGCATTTTTCATTCTGATTATTTTACAAACTGCTGTGGAATATGTGAGAAAGTCGAGGAGTTCAGAATTTAGTCCTGTTAAACTCCCCACTCCAGTCCCTACCTCCAGACCAGTGTGCCCTGGTAGGTCCCATAGCACCCCTACTTCTTAGAAATACTTACTGAAATTAAATCATTATGTAGTCCATTATTTAAAATCTGCCTTTCCAGCTAAAAAGTAAAGGTTTCAGGAGGGCAGGTACCATAGTGTACACACCATTTGCCAAATGAATGAAAAAATAAGACATTTAAAACAGTATTAGTCATTAAAAAGAAACATATCTAGGGCCGGCCTGGTGGCGCACTGGAGAGTGCGCCACTTGGGAGCGCGGTGGTGCTCCTGCCAAGGGTTCGGATCCCATGTGGAGACCGGTTCCCGCTCACTGGCTGAGCGCGGTGCGGGCGCAACACCAAGGGTTGCGATCCCGTTGCAGGTCCCCGGTACGGGCGCGACACCGAGGGTTGCGATCCCATTACCTGTCAGTAAAAAAGACGACAAAAAAAAAAAGGAAAAAAAAAAAGAAACATATCTAAAATAATAAAATGGTATGTAGTAATGACCCATTTATATGGAAACTTCATCTATCTATGTAACAGAACCAAGGAATTTGCAATAAATGAGGTATTTGGTGAATTAATATTCAAATAGATTATGTAAAAGCCACTACAAAGCTACAAAGAAATGGGCGTACTAAATTTAAAAAGCTACTTGAGGAAGCAGACTTTATACAAGATTTTGATATTTTCTAGTTCTTCTACAGCATCATTATAATCAGACTACTATCCAATGGAAGCTAAATCTAAATAGTTAATCTAGTAAATCTAAAATAAATTTGCTAGGCATGAGTAAAGTATATGGTCTTTGCCTTCAAGAAACTTATAGTACAGTGGGCAGCTAGAAAGTATACATTAAACGATGACTATACAAAGTTGCATGTGCTAGGTTCCAATGATGGGATACAGGCAACATGCAGCCCTGGTTCAGTGGAAGGAGAAACCAGAAGAGGAAAAATGACGTAGACTAAGTGTGCATGTGTTAGGACAATGGGGAGAACAGTTTGACTATATTTAAGAAACTTGGAGATGACACTGGAAAAATATGTCAAGTATCCACAATACAAGGATAGCAAACTCGGGCCGGCCCGTGGCTCACTCGGTAGAGTGCGGTGCTGATAACACCAAGGCCCCGGGTTCGGATCCCATATAGGGATGGCCGGTTAGCTCGCTGGCTGAGCGTGGTGCTGACAACACCAAGTCAAGGGTTAAGATCCCCTTACCGGTCATCTTTTAAAAAAAAAGACAAGGATAGCAAACTCATGTGCCTACATGTGCAAGCAACAAAGTGAAGACTGCAGGATGACAAATGCCTATAGCCACTTGGCCTCAATTCAGGGGCAAGAGGATCTCTGCTGCAAAGCACATACACCATACAAAAGGGGAAGCTGTTATGTTGCTCCAACAGATCATTGCCAGACCTTCCAATTTTTCATGAGAAGGTACAAAATCCAACTTTCCTAAAAAATGTGAAACTTCCAATTTTCAAATGTTGGCAAATAAATTTTTTAACACTGTGTTCAAAGCCAAACCATGTCTGCAGCCAATCTTACTGGTTGGCCACAGCCTTGCAAGTCTGGTTTGCCATGATGAATTCCATGCTAAGAGATCTGGACTTCATCCTATAGTCACTAACTTTTTAAAGAGACTTAACATTTATTTCAAAATTTGCTTAATTTTATACCTCTACATGCTCCAGTATCTAGTATGTAAATCCCTCAGCACTACCAAATTATTTCACACTGGCCTTGTGTGAGTATTTCTCTGCTACAAGCCAATTACATTTATTTAACTAACTGTAGAGTGACTTATAAGTTTCAGCTGAAAAAACACTCAAAGTGATACAAATAAAACAGTGTTGACAGAGCAGTACCTAAGAGAATGCTGACATTATGTGTACATGCTGCAACCCACCAGAAACACATATATAATCACTGTAGCTCCACTTCACAAAAAAGTGCCATAATCAACTGCAAATGAAAAGTCCTTGCCCTTTCCAGCATCTACCCATAATTACCAACTTTCTAAAAACTAACACTATACTTTCTTTTATTACCAAACAACACTCAAATACATGTAACAACGTTTTCATTCTGCCAATCACTCTAAGCTTTTAACTATCCAAAAACAATACTTACACCTTACAGGCCTGTTTCTCAGCGTTTTAATAAGCTTAGAGAAAGAAAAGATAATTAGTATAAGAGACTTGATTCATTTTGATCCTAGTATTACAGTTAGCATTATAAATCAAAGGTAATTCCCAGAAGACAAAATTCTTGGTGCATAATTATGATATAAAATGCAGAACTATGAAAATTGCTTAATCACATACCTTGAAATAATATTTACGATGAAAGTCATCAACAAGGAATAAAAGAAACATTAAAGAAGCAATTTTTCTGTTAGTTAAGTTGCTCTGGCTCTTGGGAACCCCTAACCTGAGCCATCCACTCTATGAATGATGGCATCTAGGCCAGTGGGACAGCATGCTCTGTGGCCTGGTCAGCTCAAACCTATCACCATTGCCGGAAAAGAAGCCAACTCAAAGCACATGTCTCAATGCTCTTATGAAAGGACCAATAGGTGGAATTAAAGAACTCATCTTTACTGGAAACAAAGCAAAAAAGTCTAACACAAAGTGTGAGTGCTTTCAGGATATAGTTCTTATTCAAAGACATTCAATAAAGAATTTAAAAACTGCATTAAACTGTTTTCCTATTTTAAAATAAACTACAATCTACAGACTAGAATCTTGCCAATAATAACTAGGGGGAAGCTCAAAGGCTCCCCATCCCTGCAGGATCCTGTTGAAGACCCTCATGGTCCCCAACATTCCAATTTCCCAAGTCCTAACTCACATCCTATCAGTCATTAAAATGTACTTGCATCCTATTTTAAGTATTTATAAGAAACTGAATTGTGGGGCCGGCCTGTGGCTCACTTGGGAGAGTGTGGTGCTGATAACACCAAGGCCATGGGTTCGGATCCTATATAGGGATGGCTGGTTCGCTCACTGGCTGAGCATGGTGCTGGCAACACCAGGCCAAGGGGTAAGATCCCCCTACCAGCCATCTTTAAAAAAAAAGAAACTGAATTGTAAATAAGTTATCTTTCATAAGCTTTTCATTCTTTTTTGAACCTACTCGAATCAGCTCTTTGTCCCCACCCCTTCAGTGACACAGCTCTTGTCATGGTCACCAATGGCCTTCAGGTTGCTAAATCCAATGAGCAAGTCTCAGTCCTCACCCTACTTGACCTCTCAGCAACATGTGACACCAATGATTCATTCTCTCCTCCCTGAGACATTTTCTTTACTTCAGGGACAGATTTCTAATGTCCCTCCTAACCTTCTGGTTGCTCCTTCTCAGTCTTCTTCATAGGTTTCTCCTTATCAACTCAATTTCTAAAGGATGAAGCATCCCAGGTATAGCTGAGTCCATCATCACAATTAGAAAAACAACTCACAGTTCATTCAATAGAATTAATATCTTCTAATAATAACAGTTATTCAAGGAATGGAGACATCATTGTGTCCATGATGTTGGAAAAATGTGCATAATTCTTTTGGCTTAAAATACTTTCTTGTATTGTTTGTGAGATTTCTTTTCTTCTCCACAAACTGTAAATACTGATTTGCCCCAAGCCTTGGTCCATAGACCTCTTTCTCTGTCTACACACATCCCCCAAGTGATCTCATCCAAATTCTATTGGCAACTTCCAAATTTGTATCTCCAATCTGGACCTCTTCCCTAAACTCCAGATTCCTACAGCCAATAACTAACTCAAATTTCTCCACCTGGAAGTCAAATATAACATGTTCAAAACAGCTCCTGGTTATCCTTCCCTAACAAACTTCTCCACAAGATTCCATCTCAATTAATGATAACTCCATAGTTATGCAAAGTGTTTTGGTGTTATATTAATACTCTGATCTCTCTTTCTTATACCCCTCAAAAAGTTGGTCAGGAAATCCTATTGGTTTTACCTACAAAATAAATCTTGGCCATTTCTCAACATCTCCTCCACTGCTAGTTGCATTTCTCAAGCGGATGGTTGACAACTGCTGACTTGTCTCCGTGTTTCCACACTTGACCACCCCCTTCTATTTTTCTATTTTCAACACATCAACCTGTGATTCAATTAAAATGCAAGTCAAATCACTTCACTCCTCTGCTCAAAACCTTAATGGCTCTCCATTTCACTCAGAGTGAAAGCCAAAGTCCTTAAAATGGTCCAGGCAGGCCCAACCTGATGCACTCTCCAACCCCCTCTGACCTCATCTACTACAACTTTTCTCCCTGCTCCCTGTGCTTCACTGCTACAGCCTTTTCACTGTTGCTCATACACACCAGGTACACTCTCATGAGGCCTTCACTAGTCCCTCCACTAGAACACTCTTCCCCCAGGTATATCTATATGGCTCACTTCCTCCTTTAAGTTTTCTTCTCAGTGAGGCCTACCCTGACACACTACTCCAAGTGCAACGACCCCACCCCACTCACTCAGCATTCCTAATATCCCTTAGCCTGCTCTATTTTTGTTTTTTTCCCCATCACACTTATTACTTTCTAAAATACTATAAAGTGTACTTTGTTATGTTTATTGTTTGTCTCCTAATATAAATATAAGCTCCATGAAGGTGGGGTACTTTTCTGTTTTTGTTCACTGCTGTATCTCTGGGGCCTAGAACACTGCCTGGCATATATTAGGCACACATTATGTTGAATAAATAAATGAATTTAAATTCTTAAGGATTTCAATTTTTTATTTTTATTTTTTTTAATATTTGAGACTTTTACCACATTCTGAACATTTCTGTTGCTCCTAGAAAAGCCCCTTTGTACTCAAAGGATAGAAAGATCACAGCCTGACTTCAACCAACACAAATCCACTGGCCCAGGGAAGCTCGGGACATCCTACCTTTGGTCATCATTGATTCTTCTCCCTAAAACCAGGACTCAATTTAATCTGGAAACACTAATACCTTTCCACACATGTGTTTTGTTTCCCCAACAAGATGTTAAACACTTTGGCAGGAATTGCACAAAGTATTCAGCATAGTCCTGAATACTTACTTCATAAAGACATAAAATCTGTTTTTTTGGTGAACTTAGTGAACATTTCTAAAGTGTTAAGTTTACTAAGTTCAAGATTTTACACACACAATGTATAACAGGAAACAGGGTTATCTGGGGTAAGTCCCCCCTTTAATGAACAGATCAGAATGATACAGCATGATTCGCAAAGAAGATCCTGTGCCTCTTTTGGCTGACCTTGTAATTACGTTGTTTAGATGTAAATGTGTCTTTCTAATGTGTTTAAGTTTGTTTTTCTTAAATGCTCCCTTTGAAACTTTCAGACTATTAATTTCCTTTGAATGAATGATTTAAAATCTTAAACTTTAGCCTTCGTAACAGAAAACTGTAAAGGGGTCTGATCCACATTACGTAAACTGTGCCAGTAGTGGGGCAGGGGTAAGTAGAACTGGGAGTATTAAACAATTTTCTCACACCAACAATAGTGGATTTCTTTAAAAGGACTCACATGAAACTCTACAGTGTACATGAGCAAAAGACATGCGCCACTGGTACTTCTTAAGTTTAAAAGCACTTTGCACAACATTAATCACTATAAAGAGAATTTTTTAAACCAACAGATTTGCTTTTTTGGCATCTGGAAAGAAACAGTTATCTAGCAGGCAGAAACTGGTGGACTGAGATGGATGGAAATTAGACAAGAATTAGGAAAAATAACTCGATCAACTAGTGATCAGTGGGGCAGGACAGCTGTTCCTAGTACAGCAATAGATTAATTTTTATTCCAATATCTGTAACTGAGAAACAGTATGTTTTGCTGCCTGCTTAATGCCATCAAAAAACAAACAGATTGTCCCAATATCTGTAACTGAGAAACAGTATGTTTTGCTGCCTGCTTAATGCCATCAAAAAACAAAGTATAATAAAATCCCATGAACTCTTTGTAAATGAAGGCTCAGGGACCTCCATGAAAACTATAAATCCTGTACATAATTTTTTTTTGTCTTAAGCAATAATAGTTAACATCACTTGACTGTTTACTATATGTCAAAGGCCCTGCTAGCTGCTTTAGATATACCACTTCATTTTATAATCAAAACAATCATGTGAGATAGTTACTATTATGAGGGTACTTAAAAATGTTCATGGAAAGATTTCGATTATCTTTTAATTCTATTTTTTCACAATTTTTTGAAGTACTCTGTATTATCCCTTATTTTACAAATGAGGAAAAAGAGGCTCAGAGAGTTAAGTAACTTCCCCAAGGTTCCACACTGGAGAATAAAGGAGCCTGGATTTGGACCCCAGAGGATTGATCTCAAATTTCTGGTTCTTACCATTTATACTTTACTGCCTCTCTTCTAATGCTGTCTTCAAAACATATTACTCTTTTCTGTAGTAATTTCACTGACCAACTTGTCAGAGTTGTAGTCCTATGGTCAGCATATTTCTTATTTTCTAACATTACAGATGCAAAATTTGTGCAGTATCTCATTCAAGCAGAATATATTTACTATATATTTATAAAACGTCAGTAATTTTACCTTTTCTCACCTTTTCTCACTAATCTTACCTTTTTCTTACCTTTTTCTCACTAATCTTACCTTTTCTCATTAACAAAATGAGACTAAGACAAAACACTGAGCCTTTTCTTGAACTATAAAAATGTCCTTTATTCTTTAGGGAAACATGAAAGAAAATATCTATATGAATAGTTTTCCTTTGCAAGCACTTTGTTTTATCTATTAGATCTCTCAGTGAAATCATAATCCTTTGTTCTACAATAAGTGCTTCCTGGGGACTGCCACAGACTTCAGTATCAGAATTTCATGGCTGTTTTCAGTAGATAGAAACTGGATGTTTCCAGAGATATTTTAAAAAGTTAACTTGATGGGGGCCGAGGGGGGATTCAGAGAGAGAGAAAACCTGCGTATATAGGGGGAAGCATAAAGGCAGGAGGAATCCAAAGAATGAATCTTTTTTGCAACATTATCTTAAGAATGGGGCTGGCCATTAGCTCAGCTGGTTGGAGCACAGTGTTGTAACACCAAGGTCAAGAGGGTTCAGATCCCCATACAGGCCAGCTGCCAGAAAAAAAGAATGAATTATTATTCTGAAAATATTTAGAAAACAGCCCTCTGAAATTAGGGTCCATCCTAGATCATTTATGGATCCATAAAGCAGTGAATCAAGCAGGACTTCACAATATCACTTACTTGGCACTTATAACCCAAAGTCTACTTGGAGACTACTAGAAGTGAGAAAGAGAGGGAGAAAAGGGAAAAGAAAAGTCCCAGCAACTCTCTATGGAAGGCAGAAATAGAGCAGGCAGGAAGAATTAAAATTCTTCCTCATAGGACTACAGATCTATTTTCTCTGGGCAGGTCTGAGTCTATCCCAAAAGAGCCAAAGGACACTGTTGCATCAATCAGAAAAGGGCACCTGTCCTCCAGGCCAGTGAGCCTCCCAGTGGGCTCACTACTTGGACTTCAGAGTAGGAGACTGTTTCAGCCCTTATGCTCCCCACCTTGCAGGGCAAAATCTGCACCTCTACAGGCGGCTGCCTCCTCTCTCTCCAACAGGCAGGTGGCACTAGATAAGATTAGACTGAGAGAAGCACCTTCCACTCTTGGCACTGTCATCAGCTGTAAGACTCTATATGAGTCACTCACCTCTCAAGGCCTCAACGCCTCCATCTCTAAAAAATGATGGATCTGGCTGAGTAAGATGACACCTAAGGCCCCTTCCTCTCCTCAATTCTGAATTGAAATCTGGCAATATCTAGTTGATATACCAAACTGTATCCCTAAAACACCAGGATTCTGTGGGCTAAGTTGAATCCTTAGTGTTTGTGTGATATGGTTCTTTTTCCTAACATCTTATTTCTGAAGTTTCTTTTTTCTTTTAACCTTAAGACTATACTCTCCTTTCAACCCCAAAGTACTCAATTGTTTTCATAGCCATCAAATGGTCACCCAACCACATATCAGTCCCCAACTACTCAAATGTTCATCAATAGAATGGATAAATAAACTGGGTATATTCATTCACAGAAATAAAAGAAAAAAGAACTACTGCTACCTGCATCCATTTGGACATATCACATGATATTATGTTAAGCTAAAGACACAAAAAAGAACTCGTACTAGACTGCATTTAAATGCAGTCCAAGAACAGGTTAAAACTAACCTATGACAACAGAAGTCAGAACAGTGATTACCCTTAGGGTAGGGACTATGACTGTAAGGAGTGGTTTCTAGGGGGCTGCTAATGTTTTGTTCTTGAATCAGGTGCTGGTAGGCCAGATGTGATCACTTTGTATTGTACAATTCCGATCTGTGCATTTTTCTGGTTGGATATAATAATTCAATAACAAGTTCAAAGAAATAAAGCCACAAGGACCAAAAACAAACAAACAAACAAACAAAAAACAGATAAAGGGGAAAAAAAAAAAGCCATTTACTAAAACTATAAAGCACAAGTGCTGCTACCTGCAGGGAGAAAACAAAAAACAGATAAAGGGGAAAAAAAAAAAAGCCATTTACTAAAACTATAAAGCACAAGTGCTGCTACCTGCAGGGAGAAAATGAATTACATTTCATTTAATGTGACCAGAGAGAGAACTACCAGAAGAGCTAAGTGAGAAACTTCATCACATTTCCTAAAATCTTCATCAAGAGTTTGCTTGTCGGGCCGGCCCAGTGGTGCACTGCTACAGTGCGCCGCTTGGGAAGCGTGGCAGCACTCCCACCGAGGGTTCGGATCCCACATACAGACCGGCCGCTCACTGGCTGAGCGAGGGGAGGGGGCAACACCGAGGGTTGTGATCCCGTTGCCAGTCCCGGTCCGGTACGGGCGCGACACTGAGGGTTGCGATCCGTTGCCAGTCACGAAAAAAGACAAAAAAGGAAAAAAAAAAAAAAAAAGAGTTTGCTTGACTTTTATAATCATTTCTTCCCTCACATGAAACTTGGTCTCTAAATTAATATAAAATATTGCTTTTCCCTCTGTCTTTGTATACCAGTAAAATGATATTGCTCAAAGTTCTATAAAATATTTGTACAAAGGAAAAGTTGTTGGAAAACATCTGAAAATACCCCCAGGATAATCCATTTGGAATACTAAGGGTCTAAATAGATACTTCTGGTCAGAATAATGCCAATTATCTGCACATTAGGGGAGCGTGGTGCTCACTAAGGTCACAGGTTTGGATCTCCATACCGGCCAACCACCAAAAAAATAATAATAATAATTACCAGCACATTAATGCAATGACCTGGAAAATAACCATTCCTCTACCTAGTTTCTTGCTGTATAGATTAACCTTGCTAGGTAAGGCCATGTGGTTGGGGAAAGTCATTCAGGAAAATGCTGTGCTACAGACAATTCCAAGGGAGCTCCAGGAAAACACTGTCTTTTGCATGGGACTATATTCGGTTCATCTGTGAGTTGGTTTTTAGCACATTTTTCTCTTCCTGAATTAATACAACCAACTGTCAGATCAATGATTTCTTTCCCCTTCTCAGTGTTCTGTAATCCCTCTTTGATCAATATGGTAAACGGCATGATTGCTCCATTTGATACATATAAAAAGTGATAGTATACAAATTTGCACCAGAAGTAATTACACCACTAAATCACACAAGATAATTAGAAGCACGGATTGCTTGTTTTTACCCAAACTTTATAATAACTTCAGCCATTATTGCTGTAGAGCCTCTCTGGTCCCACAGCATGGGAGGCGGGCATTAGTAGTTTCCCCAAATGCTGGGTGACTAATTAAATATTTGTGGAATCATTAGCATTTAGACAAAAAAAAAAAATGTTTCCAGTCTTTGAAATGGAAAGTGGCTTTTTGCAGGGCAGGGGAGTGCAGTAATAAGCATCCAGTCCCTGCACATTTTTTAACACTAAACTAGTGATTCAACACTAAGGCAGGCAAAGTTTCCAGGATGAATATCAATTAGCAGCCCTATTTCATGCTGTATACAGACCTTATAGGACACCTTAATTCTAATCATTCTAATCCTTTTTTCTCAGCTAAAAAGATCTTATTGCTTAATTTCTACTTTTCAAAAGAAAGTTCTCCCTACTTCAGCCTTGTTTTAAATTCTTATACTTCTAAGTTTAAGTTTTCCTGACAATTCAATGCCCAGTATTCCACTTCCTCTTTCCTCTGAAATTATCCTTTTAACTTGTTTCTACTTATTTTTATAGGCCCCCAAAGCCTCTTCTGCAGGATAATGTTCAATTCAAAAAGCCCTCTCAACTATACCCTATAACAAAGTTTAACCACAGAGGCCAACAATACCATTTTTCCTGTTTGGGTTTTAGGGAAGATACATTTTAACTAAAATTTCACCACTCATAAAATTCCTTCACTAAATCTTTCCTATTCCCTCCTCCTATACTGGACTGGTTTATACACAGTTACAATGTAAGCAGACTCTCAAAATGTGTGATTGTATAATTATACAAAGACCTCCTAAAAATATGTAATTTTAAGTGTGCAACAAACACCCTTTATAACTCTGGTGCTGAGAGAATAGGTTTAAAAATATACTTAAGTTTTTAATAAATTGTGTTTTGTTTCTTGTTGGGCGTGGGAAGGAGGTAAAAGGTTAAAAATCATCATACAAGGACTAACTGCTATACCTGAGACCAAAAACTGTATTACAGTAAGATTCTATTGAAGATTGTAAACACACTCAAAAAAATTTCTTTCTTCAAAAAAGAAAATTGGAATTGCATGAAGAAAAAGGCTTCATTTACCAAACTGGAGCATTTATAAAATTTCTATCAATGAATAATAGAAAAAAAAGTCTGCATAAATGCAGAAAGCTTTCTATCCTTTAGAAGACTTAAAACAGTATTAAAATGACTCTAAAGAAAGACCATGAAATTTGGTTCTCAACTCAGAAAACTACCTAAGGGATAATTTGTGAATGCCATCTGGGATCCAGGCAGTCTCACCAAGAAAAGGGAAAACTTGTTGAGATCATCCAAATCTAAAATTCACATACATTTTTACATCTGGACTGAATTAATCTTTTCTTGGTTCTGGCTTTCATGTAATAAAATAATTGTTTGCAGGTTTTATTTTATTTTTTAACCCACAGCTTTAAAAATCAAAATGTGCAATATCCAAGTTGAAAAATACAAAGAATTACTTTATCAAAAAAGCTAGTTGAGAGACTGGACTCATTTACACTAAACTCTGAACCTGACAGTTCAGTCAAAAACAATTCTTTTTGAAACTTTCATTTCAAGCCTGTGCCACAAAAGGCTACACAGTCTATTATGTCATAAGTTCTGAAGGCCAAAAGCTTTATAAGCATAGTTAAACATGGAAACAAAGTCTAGAAACTAGAAAAAGCTCTACAAGCCCTCACTAATTCAGCTAGTCCAGTTGAAGGACAGTTTTTAAAAAACTTGTGGCTAAAAACTGTTACCTAGTACATTGGCATTTTGCTTTCAAAAGCACTATCTTCATCTTGACCTGTGTTGTTTTCAAGTGTTGTCCTGTAGAGACAGGAACATCTTAAATCTGCAAATAGAAATTGTGTATGTAAAGCTGGTACCTTACCCCTGTTGCCCCCAAAATGGAGGGGTTGGAAAGAGAGAAAAATTTCTGTCCCTTAAAATGTTCTGAGCACTGCACTGTAGCCCATCAGTTAGATCGCAAGGATTCTTACAAGCAATTCAAAGGGGGCAGGGGGATTAGTTCATATTACAGTCTGCTTTCTGGAAAAGATAGCCTGCAGATAACTCAATATTAGATATCCCCTGGAAAACCCTTGTCATCTAATAATCCTACTAAAGGTCCATTTTAATATGAAATATGAATCCAATATGTTTACAAACATACGGAAAAAGGATTCAGATGTCAGTTGTCTCATATTGTGGAGTATTTTCATTTTGAACATAAAACTTTTATTTCTGAAAACCACACCCAAGGAAAATGATTAGGTGCTAGAAGTTTTGTACTACAAAGACAACAGCTAAGGCATCTGTTTTCCTGCCTCTCTTCTAGTCTTCTCCCCTCCCCCACTCTCCATCCTGCAGGCCATTTGTAGATCTTGGCTGTTAAAACTACTTTCTACGATAATCTCATAATGCTCTAGATTCTCAAAAACTTCTTATCCTTTAATATCGCTGAGCCTAAATTTATACACTGTTCTAAGAAGGAAGCCCAAAAGTCACAAGCGTTTTTAATGACAGATGCATTACGGAAAATTTTCTCTACAAAGTTTTGATGCTGTGAAATATCAACTCCCTGAAATCACAGAAAGGAAATGACTTACATTCTTGGAAAATGAAGCCACCAGCAGCTTTCTCCAACAGCATTTTCTAATCCCCAAACTACACCCTGTGGCAACAGGGAGTATTTCGTGCAAAAACTAAATTTAAATAGATGCCTATAAAACCAATAAACAAATATTGCCAGGTCCCAGAAAAAAAGGGAAAGAATCATACATGGAAAATCCAGCAAGAGATACTTTTCCTCCATATTCAGAAATGCTGGAGAGCACAGGCTTGAAGTCACAAGCAACCTGAGAACTCTTGCTGAAGTTTTCCTTCCCCGCTGTGGGCAATGCACAGCTCCTGAGGGAAATACTGCCAAAACAGATTTTTGCTCAAAAATAAAAACAAAAAGGGTGTAAAGGGGTAAACAAGCTACTATTTCTTTGGACACTAGCTACATAACTACACAGCCTGAAAACCCACCAGATTTCATTTCAGCTCTAAAATATGCTTATTTTGACAGCTTTCCATCTATTCATAACTTTAAGAAAACACCCTTACCCGTCCCGGGACTCGAGGTGTTGTTTTAATCCGTGTGACCTCACAGGAGTGGCCCCCAACTGTCCATACCTGACAGCACCTAGCCCGCCCGCCTGGAGGAGAGGCTGGAGCTCTCTTTTGCCCGGGGCCGGGCCTGAGCGCCGCAGGGTCCTCCAGGAACCCAATTTCTACAGGCCGCGCCCCCCGCTCGTATCCCACCAAGGCCCCCTTCTGGCGCCGACGAGCCCCAGCTCAACCTCCGGCTCCCCCGACTAGGCACTTTCAGGGATGGTGGGGCAGACGCTGCGCTCGGGTTCCTTCCTGCAGCCGGTCTGCCCGGCCTCCGCGCGCGCACAACAGGCGGCTCGGCACAGCCCCCAGGAACGCGGGGCTCAGGTGCTGGCTCCGGCGCCCCGTCACAGCCACCGGGCGCGACAAGCAGGCGCCCCCAGAACAGGACGCGGGGGACTACCAAAGAGCCCTGCAATCCGGGAAGCCCCGCGAGCAGGGGGATCGGGCGCTGCGCACCGAGCCCGGGGGCAGCCTGCAACCCGGACAACAGAGGCGGCTCCGGAGCTCCGCGCCTCCCCCGCTGCTGGGCTCGGCTGCCCCGGGGCCCCGTCCTCCCGCCCCGGCGTGGGCGAGCTCCGACTCGCGGAGAGGTACCCTTCCCACCCGGTGCCCCACGCCCAGAGCCGAAGAAGCGAGAAGAAGGCGAAGAAAGACGCGGAGAGGGGACACTGCCTTCGCGGGGACCCGCGACTTCCAGAAGCCCTTTTGAAACCCTGTCCAGCCGCCGCCGCCGCCCAGCCGGCAGGGGGCACAGCGAGCGGTCGGGGCGCGGTGACCGGGAGAGGGGGCGGGCGGGGAAGCCCCAGACGCTGGGGTCCTGCTCGTACCTCGAAGAAAGCCCCGAGCACCAGGCGTCCGTTCTCGTCAGCTCTAAGTCTCTTCCTGCCGGCACCGAGCTTGCCCCACTCCTCTCAGCCCCTTGGCCTGGGCAGCCAGAGGAGCGCTCCGCGTCCGCCCCGCCCCCCGCCCACGCCTCCGACCC
>NW_007726351.1:524788-538048 GCF_000696425.1 Galeopterus variegatus | reverse complement strand
CCCGCCCCCTGAGGCCCCGCCCCCGGCCGGCCCCGAGGTAGCTGCGGAGGCAGCCGATCCGTGGGACTGAGCGCCGAGCTCACTACCGCACGTGGGGCGCCCGTCCGCTCCGCCCCGCCCCACCCCGGACCCAACCAAGCGTCCCGCGGAGGGGTGCTGCTAGTCGGGAGCAGAAAAAAGCGTAAAGAGCCACCCTTCCGAGGCTCTGGGGAGAGAGGCGAGCCTCAGAGGGGTGTTGTGGTGTGAACCATGCCGATCTAGGCCTTTCCCCGTGCGACGGGGACTAAGATGCAAGGGGACACTGTCGGCTCCCCTCCCTCCTGGCCGATGGCCCTGCCCGCCGCCCGGCCCCCGCTCCCCCGGGACGCTCCCTCCCGGAGCCAAGTGGGGCTGGCCGGGGGCGGCTGTTTGGCCTGAGCGTCGTCTTACTAATGCGGAACGACGGCGCGGAGGCCACTCAGAGTGGAGGCGGTCCTCAGCGGAGGAGGCTTCGTGACTCCTCGCTTCCCTCCGGTCCTCCTGTCCCGCACCCACCTGCCCACCTACCTCTTGAGACGCCGCGCCCTCGCAGGTTTTACATTGGATGGAGCGGGCGCCGCCGAGGAAGCTAAGCCTCCCCACTAACTGTGCTTCTCCAGTTCTTCAGGTAGACAGCCTCTGTCTGCTGGGGTTTTAGTGCCTGTGACCCCTCAGAAATTATTTTTGCCCCCTCTCGATGGGGCCAGCGGGTGATGCAAAGGGCCAGTGGAAGATGTTTGTACGATACCAAGAATAGAGCCAGGAGATGGAGGTGTCTTTGCCACCTTTAGTTGCTGGGTCTGAAGAAGGGGCAAGCTACGCTTCGCCGGTCAGCCTACGCCCACAGGGACCTGCTGCTGGGGACTGGAGACCCACCCTCCACCTGGCCCCACGCTCGACCCACAGAACTCCAGTCTCTTGGGTTTCTACCCTCCTGGGCCTTCCTTTGACTTTGCTGACCCAGTGACCCCTGGCCAGAGGGGGCAGAAACGCCCCACTGGATTCTTCACTGAAAGAGTGAAGGGCTGTATGTGTAGACAGCTTTGACAATCAGGTGAAGATCCAAGGAAGCAGAGGAGAACCTACAAAAGGACACTTTCCAAAATCTGATTGATGCTGACAGGGCTAACTTTAAAATTGCCCTGGTCTTTTTATCAAACTTAAATGCGTAAAGCTAGCTGTTATTGGTGGAAAGTGTGTGTGCCTTGGTGGCATCCTGGCAAGAGAGATTCAGTTTTGTGTTCATTACAACTGAAGCTCACTTGGAATAGTTGCCTCTTCACAGCGTTTACATCTTGGGAACCATGACATTAGAACTGAATATTAGGAACTGTGATCTTTTGTATTTTCACAGGTGATAGTACATTCAGAGCTTATTTCTGATAAAGCTGGACAGTTTCTACGTATATTGCACTTATAATTTAAAGCCATGGCTCCATTATGAAAAGAACAAGAAGTATGTTTCAGTGACTGCCTTTTAAATCAGTGTAAATTAATATACCAAAATTTAAAAATTGGTTAACAGCAGTTGATCACAATGTGGCATTTAAAAGTGGAGAATTACATTTTTCTCCCATTTTTATCTTTTATATACATTTTGAATGAGTGCATATTGAATACTAGTTGGTAAAGTCTTAAATTAATTTGATATCTAATGAGATAATCCAGCATTTCATGTGTAAAGGTAAATGAGATAAATGAGAAACATTTTACTATCTTGGAAAACAGTTCCTAAATCTGATTTATTTTCAGGTTGCATGCATGAAAATGTAGCAGATAAAGAACGACATTGTTAGATTGTGAAACATTGCTGCAAATATACAATAATTAGGTAATCTAAAGAACAAAATATTTTAAATAGCTTTTTAAAAAACGTGTTGAAGATTGGGTTTATTGTCTGGAATTAGATTGTAGCAAAATTTACTATGTGAATATTTTCTGAATCATAATGATCATTTTAGCAGTATGAACACCACAGTGAACACAGACTCTTATGTAATATGTTTTGTATACTAAGTACTTTCCAACTCTTAAAATCAGTTTTATAAACCCCTGTAACATCATAAAATTCTGAAAGGACTGATTTAGAAAACAATACCTAATCCATTGAAGATGGAAGAGGAGTTTAGAAAGGATAAGTTGTTTTAGATATTTCTTATCACAGGAAATATTTTTCTGTGCTTATTATAATAAAGAATGCAGCTTAGTACATAATTCAAAGTTATATTTTATGATTCTTTTTGATATTGGGATATAGTTTTCTCTGGTATGCCGAGATGTTCTTCTAAATATGGGACATTACCCACCAGTGAAACATCATCCTAAATACTTGTTAAACTATTGCTTTTTTTCATGGTATTTAAATATTAACACAACTCTACGTTTTTGCTTTTGTTTATCTTAGGAAAAAGTTATTCATTCCATGAATTCATTGAGAACTCTCATGCACCAGGTAGAGGGTTAGATTCTGGGATTCAGTTTGAGTAAACAGTTACAGTGTACTTAATGCTTACTATGGTAGAGACATGCAGAAGGAATAGTGGGAAGGCCTAGGCCTAGACGTCCCCTGTGAACTGAGATGGGAAGGATGAATAGAGGATTGCCTGGGAACAAGTTGGTTAAGGCGATGGTTCTCAAACTTGTCAGCACATTGGAATCACCTGGGGACTTTAAAAACTATTGATGATGCCTGTGTCACAAGCGTATGATTTAATTGGTCTGGGATATGGCCTGGGCTTTGGAATGTTTTAAATATCCCCAGGATATTTTAAATGTAGATATATTTGGGATCCTTGGGTTAAGGTATCCCAGGTAGAGGGCACAGAATGAGAAAGCACATGGAGGTGTGCTTCTAAAGCATAATGTCCATAGGCTTATTTTGTAATTGAAGAGCCTTAACCTTTGCTGGGTTATGTTTACACATTTGGGTGCAAGGAACACAATTATATAGAAAATGAAGAGATATGAACTGCTGTAATTCACAATCCTTTACAAGTAGTTTCCAAACACCTAGATAGGATGTTGACAGTTAAGATTAGTTCAGTAAATTAGAAGAAAAAATTTTAATATTTATTTTATATAATTCAAGCTTATTTAGGATTCAGAATATGTTTTAATGCTGAAATACAAGTTCTAATCTGAGAAGTCAGCAACTTGACCTACTGACTTTTATACTTTTCCAAAATTAAATACTGTTCATTATTCTGGCCGAAGGTCATAATATAGAAATTAGGTTCATTTTTCTCTTTGGTAATTACTGAGATTCATTTTAAAAGCAAAACAAAATTTACTTTAAACAAGACAAAATTAATTAAGTCCCACTCTAAGGTTTTAAATGTCCATGTAGCTAATGAAAGACAGTCTTGCATGGAAGTTTAAATAATGTAGTGATATAGTCCTGGTTTTCACTGGGTAACATTTAAAATTCCCTTTTTATTATTCTCAGCTGGTATATTACTATGTTCTGTAAAATAACACCAAAATAGGTTTTTAATGCTCAAGAAAAGTCAGGAAAATTGATTGTCAGTCATTTAATTCAGCTGTCTAACTATCATACTCCAAGAGCCTCAAACCAGTAATACAGGATTGAACCCTGGACCTTGGTATTATGAGCACCTTGCTCTAAATAATTATCATAAATAATTATTTTGCAGAGGCAGCCCAACACAGGGATTAATATTATGTGACAATCTAACTCAAGATTTACCTTTATCCAATTTAGAAATCCAAAGTTGAAAAAATTAAATTAATTAAATTCTGTTCTCTTGCTCATCAAATTTTGAGAAAATATTTAAAAGTAGGATAACTTGGTTATCCAGAGGCAAAGTTTGTTTTTATACAGCATGTGAAAGTTTACAGGAGACGTATTTGAAGAGCTACTTTGTTTCTGTTCTTTTATGGTTTTAGTTACACCACATACATCACATTCCTGTCCCCTGAGGACTTGAATACTCCAGAAGTCAGAAGAAAGGATTGATAAGGCTGGGAGAGCCAGGCCCTAGACCTTCACTCTTGGCCCTTCACTCTTGTGAAGGAGAGGCAATTCTGAATGGTACAGTGAAATTGTTGCATAAGGTAGATTAACCCAGCATAGATAAGTGCACTGAGACTTTGGAGTCGAAAGGCATAGTGGCAGAAGCAGTGCCAGGTTAAGGGATACTGCTGCTAACTAAAATATGTTATAGTTGAGGAAATGCATGTGCAAGTACACGTAGGACTGCTGCCATATGCATGAGGCTTTCCTTTATACAGAAGAAGACTGGGGACAGGTAGAAGGACCCAAATACAGAAAATGTCTAGTGGAAGGGCAAAACAAAGGGTAGACTGCCTACAGTACAAAACTTACTAATGTATGCCATTTGTGTGTTTATACAATGGGTCTTAAAGGTCTCAGAGTAGTTTTTCAGCTCTGATTCTTTGATTACTCTCTGAAAAGCTGAAACAAATCATACCTACCCCAGAGTTGGGAGGCAACTCCCTCTACTCCATAGGGGGAGATAGATGAGAGAGGATAGAAGGCAGGAATCTGCTGACTGATTACTGAGTTAGGCCTCAGGTGCCTTCTGATTATTTGAGATAATATTCTAGGAGGAGTCACTTTCAAATTCTGTAGTTTTGTTTGTTTATTTGTTTTGGCCACTGGCAGGTACAGGGAACAAACCCTGGACTTTGGTGTTATCAGCACAACACTCTAACCAACCGAGCAACTGGCCAACCCTAGCAGGAGTCTCTTGCAAAAATAAATAACATTACGGATGTAGTGGGCCACTGAAGTTCTCTTCAGTGTCTTATGACATCTTACATATTTGTGCCTGAGACATTCTGAACAAGAACAGTTGGAAACCTGAACATTCATCTTTCAGAACATGCGTTTACAGCCTGGCCAATATTGGCTTTCTTGAAAATATCAACAAAAGTTCCATTTGTAAAGAGGGTTTTTATGAAATCTGTCCATTCTGTTTTAATTTAGTTACTTTGAGTAGATTGTAAGCATACTAAACATGTCCTTAAACTAGTTTTTAGTTGCTTAAAAAAGAATGATGAATAAAAGTGCAAATAAGATATCATAGCTCTGCAATTTTAGAGATCAGAGGCTAAAGCACTATTTGTGGGAGGGGCCTCCAAGGGACAGCCTATCTGTCCATGGTTGGGAATTTAGTTATGAAATATAAGGTCCTGATATGCTAGCTATACTGACTGGTTGGATAAAAGGAAGAAAATGTTTTGGGACACCTGCACTAGATCCCTATTTTTTCTCTCATTTAATCCTCGGTTAGAAACAAAATCTGCATTCACTCTTGTTTGGCTTGGCTGTGGAACAAAATGCCAAAAAATCTTAAGAAAGTCTTCTACAGCCAAGGCAGTGGTTAGATTTTTCTTTTTTGAGGGTAGCCTAATAAATCATTTTATTAGCCTAAACAGAATTCTTATACTCTAATTCTTTAAAGAAAGAACAATGGTAATTAGTCCATGAAGTCTGAATCAGAAATCATGGCTTGAGAGATTGTTCTCAGAGGGCCTCAGATCCTCAGATGTTTAGTTTTAATAGACATGGAGAAAAAAAGTGTGGGACAATAGCATTGAATGAGAAATCATGGCTTGAGAGATTGTTCTCAGAGGACCTCAGATCCTCAGATGTTTAGTTTTAATAGACATGGAGAAAAAAAGTGTGGGACAATAGCATATTGAACTGGATCTAGTTTTGAAGGTAAGACTCTTGAGGGGAAGGCATTTCTTAAACATGCTGTCCTTTAAAAAAATTATATATTTGTGATTCATATATAATTAAGCAAACATTCTCTGTGATTTCTTGAGCAGAAAAACAGAATCAGCAAATTAGTGATTTTCCGTTCTGCCAGTAGTCTATATTGGATAATCATTTTTGTCTTATGCCCCAATTTCTTGAAGTATAAGAGCATATATACCTAATATATGATAACTTTATGTATAATAGAGATAATATATGTCAGTATACAATATTATCACATCACATGTTTTTCATTGCTCTTCTCACCATCTGAAATTATTTATGAATATACAAGAATACTTCAAAAAGTTCATGGAAAGATTTGTATTATCTTTTAGTTCTAATTTTCCATGAAGTTTTTGAAGAACCCTCATATTTACTTGTTTATCAACTGTTTCTCCTTTTAGAATTTAAGCTTCACGTGAGCACAGACCCAATCTTTCCAACCGCTTGTGCCCCAGCATCTAGAACAGTGTCTGACACATATTTGTTGAATAAATGAATCTAATAAACTATATGTAGGGAAAGGGGTGGGGGTACGTGTGTGTTAGGGATAGAGAGAAGTGAAATGCAGTAAGATGAGAACAAGCGAGAATTAACATTTTTTGAGATGCTTCTCGGGCAGATATTCCAGGTATTGATGAGAAAGGATCTATTCCTTAAGAAGACTTTTGGTCAATTTGAATGGGACCTTATATCAGCTAGTTCACGTAATGTTCTTTGTTTTTTTTTTTTCAATTATAGATATACGGTATAATGATCAGTATTCTGTATCTATTGATATTTCTTATTGTATATTTTATTTCTATGTTCGGCCTTCCCACTGCCTTTATGCACCCTACAGTCTTTCAAGATATTAAGTTTGTTACAGGGTTTTTACTAGAGTAGTTATTAATTATTGAATTCTTTGCCAACAAAACATTTTCATGAGATACCCTTGGGAACAGAGTGGTTTGAGTTGAACAAGGGGAAAATGAGTGGCCTTGCTTCTGTTTGCTCAGTCTCTTCCACCTCCATGTGAAGTTTAACTGAACCTTGTGTCATCTAGAGCTGCCCCTCTTCTGAACCCTTGGACTGGAGACTGCTCTGTCTACCCTGTCCTTCTACCTCTCCCCTCAGACCTGTTGTTTGACCTTCAGACTTTCAGTCGCCAAACCCTCCCAATTGTTTCAGTCTACCAGCTGTTTTTTGGCTTCACTTCTTTCCTTTTCAGTTTAATCCCTGATGTAGTCTCATGTCCCAGTCCCCTTGACCTCCTAATCCAACCTTCTTAACAGTTCCAAAGTTTATGTCAACTCAATCATCCATTTTCTTGCATATTGCTTTAAAGTCACTGAGGAAGCCTGAAGAAAACTGAATAAACGAGTTAATTAGTCACATCACCAAGACAACAGTTCTGACAGTGGAACACTCACAGATGCTTGGTCAACTTTGTATTCATTCCTGTCTGGCTTGCTTTCCTTTTCACCATAATGACTGTTCAAATTTTTATGGCTCTCTCCAAGTCCCTCATCCTACTCTGAAATTCTGCCACTCTCAGGAGTCAACCTAGCCTTACTCTTTCCTGGTCACTGATCTAAGAGGTTTATAAGTATTACCTTGTGATTCCTCACAACAGCCCTCGGGGGGATATTCTATCATTATCCAGGGTTTACAGATGCCCAAGGTATTAAAGAAAGTAAGTGGTGGTGTCTGGATCTGAACTCATGCTCTTTGTCCCTAAACTGTCTTGCTTCTGTTGCAGGGCTGGTCAGACATTTTCTCTGTAGGGCTTTAGTCCTCTCCATCTCCAGATTTTTCTGTGTCTTTCTCTTCCTCCTTTTTTTTTTTCTTTTTCTTTTTTTCTTTTCTGCTGGCTGGTACAGGGATTGAACCCTGGACCTTAGTGTTATGAGCACCTTGCTCTGAACAACTGAGTTAACTGGCCAGCTTCTGTATCTTTCTCTTAGGCCATTCTCTCCTTTCTCTTCTCAATCTCCTCTTATCAAAGTTCTGTATATCAAGCTTTCCTAGCTCTTCTAGGAATTTCTCCATCATACATTTGTTGATTCATTTAGCTGATACTTATTTAGTACCTATTGTGTACTAGGTATTAGGGACACAGAGGTAAACAAAACCTAATCTCCATTCCTGGAGCTTTCCATTCAAATGATTCCTCTTAAATATTCACTATCTCCTATACACTTCTTTCCACCTACAAAGAAGCTGAAGTCACTGTAGATTTCATACTGTACCTAGCAAAGCATCCGACAAGACACTGGGTACATGTTTGGTGACTGAATGATTCCAGATAAAGCACTATCTCCTATACACTTCTTTCCACCTACAAAGAAGCTGAAGTCACTGTAGATTTCATACTGTATCTAGCAAAGCATCCGACAAGACACTGGGTACATGTTTGGTGACTGAATGATTCCAGATAAAGTAATCAAGGTGTGCAGATTTGTTCTTAGTCTCTGGCCTCCTTTTCTTAAAAAGTGGCCCCAATTCAGGTGTCTAAAACCCTCTAGCTCTTACCACCTTCCCTTCTGAGCAGAACCTATAAGGTTCTAAAAACCATCCCTTTGCCATCATCAACTGACTAGTTGCACTTTAACTGAAATGTATTCCCACCAAAGTTACCTCAAAGTGGCACATATACTTTAAGCCTTTTGATTGGATCTATGGTTGTGGAAATAAAAATACATGGCCTTATCAAAGGAATTTTAGCATCTGTAAGGTGGGAAATATTTGTGAGACAAAGGAATCTTTGAACTCATATTTTGCCACTTCTAGTGGTCCTCAAGCAGAGAGTCCTTGTGCTGCCGGGAGAACACTTGGCAATCTCTGGAGGTATTTTTGGTAGTCATGACTTCTTGAGGAGAGGGGAGAAGATGAGCAATGCTACTGGCTTCTAGAGGGTAGAGGTTAGGGATGCTGCTAAACATCCCACAATGCAGGGGACAGCACCGCACAACAATTTTTGCTCCTGCTTAAGAACCACTGATCTAAAGCTGATTTCTTTTAAATGATCGTTTCCAAACCTGGAAATGTATCAGAACCAGTTAAGAACGGGTGACAGGGCTGGGAATCTCAGAATAACAGTAACAACCTCCAAATGATTCTGACACCCACATGATCCTGACCATGTGGGTAGTTGTCCTGTTGATGCTTATGCTAAAGCAAGTTTTAAATGAAGAGGCCAGGTTTAAAATACTTTTGAAATGTTTCATTTGAAGCCCCAAAATGGTTTATGTACTATAACTCTACAACCCCCTTCCAATGAATAAAAACATGTTAAGATGTGATTAGTAATCTTTTTTTATCACAATAAGGACATTGACGTCAGCTCATCCAAATTGGAGAACGGTTGCCTATTTTTAATCTCTTGTGATGTGAATGGAGTAACTAAAATTGTGATTATTAATTTGGTCAATAAGAAGCCATTCAACTAAAGATAAAGCAATGGAACCTACCAGTCTTAGTGAATCACATAATTACATCTATGTTCCAGAAACTTCCACATCAATCTAATAGTGCATAAATGAATAACAGTCTTAATTAACATTTCCATAAATGTGAAAATGGAAGGGCAGCTCTGAGAAAATGAAATATAGACTGAACAGGATATGTAAGTGTCCTAATTTCTACTTCTTCCCATTTCATATTTTTGCTCTTTTGATGCTGCCTAATGAGCATCTATATATTTCATATATAGGGACATATTTCATTCCCACTGCACTGACCCACACAGGGCTTTGGAAAGTGACACCTCATAGATAAATACGAGGTTGCATAGGTGGATACTATATTGTTCTATAAATGACAAGTTCAAAAGGGTGGTTTCCAGGAATGCAATGCATTTAAAATAATAATGACAGCTGATTATTTATTGATCATTTACTGTGTTTTAGGTATTGTGCCAAGTTTAAGTTTATTATCTCCTTTAATCACAATAGTAACCCTATGAGGTAAGTACCATCATAATTCCTAGTTTATAAATAAGGAAACCAGGGCACAGAGAAGTTACCCAAAGTTAAATATCTCATTAGTAGTGGAATTTCTAATTAAAAAAAAAAAAAAAAGAAAGAAAGAAAAAAAAGTCCCATGAAAAAAGTAGAAACGTCTAATTTTAATTTAAAAAAAAACAAATCTGATACTGGAGTGTCCACCTTCTTAGTTCAGCCTATCTGATTTTCAGACAGCAAGCTGTATATCAGAAAACTGGGAGACATACCCATGATATGTGCCCCCTCAAACTAATTCAAACCCAAGTGTGTATATGGAATGGCTGGGAACAAAGTTCTCAGCTGGTTTCCAGTGAGTAGAACTATTTGAAAATAATTATAAAGAATTATGTGAGGTCATTTGGCAAGAAGGAGTCAATAGGGCAGTGCTTGATGACACCACTTCCACTCCAAAAGCTTAAGCTTCCTATGTCCAAAATTGAGCAGACTAAAGGAAAAATGACCAAACCTCTCAGGTAAGTTGCTACACCCCTGTGCATTCTATCTGCAACTCAGCTTTTTTCCTTCAAGTTTCCCATTACCTTGTTTGAGCCACACACACAGTATAAAGTTGGACAGTTCAGATTACCAATAAGGAGCTGACTGGCAGTCCATGGAATCACCTTTGCCTTTAGTCCCTATTATTTTATCATTGCTGGAGCCAGGATGTAAAATCTAGTCTGTGACCAGAGGCTCCTCTGTCAGCTGTGGCTCCTGGGGCAGTGGCCCAGCAGTGAGAGTCTCCAGGAGGAATGCAAACAATGCAGAACCACCCCCAGCTGGAGGCTCCCTGTCTGAATGGAGTGGTGGGGACAGAGTTACTGTTCCCACTGGCAGTAGGGATTGGGCACCATGCTATGCTGTCTCACTCCGCTCATTACTCATGGAAAGAATTTGGTAAACTTTTGTTTCTTAAATCAGATTGTCCTGTTACCTTTAGCATCTTGGAGAACTCATAAATAAATGTCCTTGAGTTTCAAGAAAAGTTAGCCATTAAAATCTCTTGGGGGAGTTGGGGAAAGATGAGTTAAATTGGAATAAATTAAAAAAAACCTTTTTGTTGGATTTATGGATTACATTCATGAAAATGTAAAGATACAAATTTGTCTTGTGAATTTAATCTTTATCTTTATTCTTCAAAATTGCTCCCACTATTTGTAATTGCTATTTTAAAATGAAATCCCTTTAATCTTGAGACTTATTATTCTAATTAACGAGGGGCATGGGGGGATGTTTTCTGTGTTCTCCATTCCCTTTAAGTTTAAAGACAGACTGTATTGCAAGTATGTGTGGTACCGTAAAATGTTAAATGTTGTTGCTATTTGTACTGTTCTGTGCTGATAACATGCCATTTGCTTTAGGTCAGCCCCCAGTCCCAGGAACTATTTCTAGCCAGTGGTGTCACTCTTGTAACTCTTTAAAAAAAAAAAAAAAAAAAAAAAAAAATACACATGCGTGCGCACATACACACATGAGTATTTCCAAAAGTTCGTGGAAAAAATTGAATTAAAAGATAATACAGATCTTTACATGAACTTTTTGAAGACCCCTTGTGTGTGTATATAGATGGCAAAAGTGTGTTCCTAAGTCAAAGAATGACATATAGTTGACATTCATTTACATACTAATGGGAGCACACCGATTACTGAGTAAAATCAGTTTTTAAAGGATTTTGATGGATCAGTTTTTTTGCTTGTTTGTTTTTTTTTAAAGATGACCGGTAAGGGGATCTTAACCCTTGACTTGGTGTTGTCAGCACCACGCTCTCCCAGTGAGCTAACCGGCCATCCCTATCCGGGATCTGAACCCAGGGCCTTGGTGTTATCAGCACCGCACTCTCCCAAGTGAGCCACAGGCCGGCCCTGGATCAGTTTTTAAAGGCTTTTATTTAAAATGTTTATTCTTTCCCTTAATTGGGAGACATTTAGACAAATTTTCCTGCAAATTATTTTAAAGAAAAATGAAAATTTATTTTTAAAATGTGAAATATGATGACGGTTTACTTAAAGTGTTTATGAATGTGAGAAGATGGATCAGAACGAATCTGGTCTTTTCTACTCTACAGTTGTCTCAATCGTACTTTTCTTTCTCAGCGCTCTTGGTGAAGGGACCCTTTGCTCTATCCCCACTGGGGACATATAAAAAACAACTCCATGACCCGTGGGAAATGAGCACATCACCATGTAACAATGAGAGACCTTCCAGGGGTTACATCCCATATTCTGGCCTTTCCCTCTAGATTTTTATCTTCCATTTGGGCCCTACATATAAGCACTTGAACAGCATTTTATAGTTTTAAACCACAGGCATTATCTCATTTGCCTCACAAAAACAGGAGGATGCTAGCCAGTGCAGGGACTTCCTGAGCCGTCTTCTACACAAGTCAGCATTACACATGGCTGTTTCCCTCTAGCTGCCCATAATGGGCCAGTAGCACATAGCCAGACAGAAAACATCAACTTTAGGCAAACTTGATGAGTTGGCCACACAATTTAGTTAATGGCACAGAGGAACAGAACTCCAGGATAGGAGTGGGGAGAAGTCAGACAATTATCTACATCTGCCTTCCTCACTTATTGTGCAAATGGGAGCATAAATGGGTCAGAGTAAAGAGCAAGGTACATGCCAGACAAACTGTTTTTATTGTGTTCTTTAGCAGGAAAATAAGAATGTTTTTCTAGATAAAGTATATGGAAAAGATAAATTATAGCCGCTTTATTGAGTGATTACTACACATCACACAGGCACTCTCCTTTGCAAGTATTTTTTCATTTGATTCTTATATCTCCCAATGAACCTGTGAAGCAGATAACATTTTTTTTTCTTTTAGTAATCACTTTAAAAAAAAAAATGAGGTAGCTAAGGCACAAAGTCCCTTGTCCTAAGTTATAAAGCTGGATTCAAACCCAAATAGTATGACTGCAGAGAATACGTTCCCCAAACCTAAATACACTGCCTCATGGTAAAACTTACTTGAAATATTAAAGGAAATAAGAACATTTAAAATTTTTTTCTAAGTGTACTTTTCTAAAAAGTTGGATAACCAAGAACCTTTACTAATATGCCAAGGATTTTGTTTGCCAGCACCTGGGCTTGTGTAATTCAGAATGGCATTGGGTCCATGAAAAGGGCTGTGCCAGACTCTGCCTGTTTAATACTGGTAAAGAAGTTGAAGCTTAATACCAAGCACTGGTCAGTAGCCTCTGGGAGAACAATAATCAGAAAATATACTCTCTGTTTTACAGCTGGAACTAAACTTATAGATAATTTAATCTAACATTTTCATTTAATAGATAAAAAACTGAAGCTCAGAGCAATTAAGTTACTTTACCAGTTTACATATAGCTAACTAGTGGCAAAGCCAGGATTCTAGCCTGGCCGTTCTGATTGTGTTCTTTCAGTTACACTAAGCTGCCTCCAAATCATGAAAGAGAATTTTCCATTTCTTTTTCTAGTGTTTTTAAAAATATCAGAAGCTAAAATCCATGTATTTTATCAAATTTATCTAAA
>NW_007726351.1:490974-524319 GCF_000696425.1 Galeopterus variegatus | reverse complement strand
TTCTAGTGTTTTTAAAAATATCAGAAGCTAAAATCCATGTATTTTATCAAATTTATCTAAAATTTTTTTTGCCTTTATATAGACATTGGTAAATGAAAATGTGTTTGGATTTCCCAAGAGTACTTGAATTTCATGGGTTTTACATTTACTAAAAGGGATCAGGCTCAGCAAGTTAATTTTCATGGGCTAAGAGCTTTGATCAATGCATTTACCTTGACAAATAATGGTTTTGGGAATAGGAGGTAGAGATAATTTAGACATATGGTAAGCATTCATTCATTTATTCAAACAAACGTGTATTGCATGCTTATTATATTTTAGACACTGTGCTAGGCACAGGTCATGCAAATATAATTACAGCATAGTTCTTTTTATTGAGGAATAACTTTTCCCTTTCTTTCCTATTAGCAAATGATCTGACATATTCTTGCTGCTCTTAAATTAAAATTCTTGCTGTCTCTCAAGATATAGTCAGAGTACTACTTATGGTATGCCACATGATTTTAGGTGGTAATAGATAAGCATTTTAAAAAATATAGTTATATATTCATTTCAGTGTATTCAATGTAGTTATATATTCACTTCAATGTAGAAAAACCAAAACAGCTCACAAACCCATATTTAATGGATATTATGGCTTAGGACATGCTGCTCATGCTGGTGATTCACTTTATGCAGAACATATGAACTACAGGCATGATGGTCAGGCATGTTCTGTAAACCTTCTGCCATAACATTTCAAAAGTATGATGATATGGATTTTTAAAAGTACAGATGGTATGGATTAATAGCACAGATTCTTCGTGTATTGAATTTCTGTGTTCATTACTGCGTTCTTTTAAAAGATGCACCAAAATGTCACTTCTGAAGGTTAATAGTCATTTAGCATGTGAAGTATAATACATAATTTTATTATGCTAATCATAAATAGTTCCATTCTCCTTAAGGAACTTGTTTCTAGATAACATGTCAGAAATTTATAAGAGTTATTATTTGTATTGTTTGCTTTAAAATGTTTTATTTGTAAAATGTTACCTTGCTTTTATTACAATTTTATGTTTACCTTCTAATTATGGCAAATAATTATTCACTTTTTCATTTTTAATTCAGAGATGTGCAGCTGTGTTTGTATTACAAACAGTAAACATCAATACTAATCAGTAGTAACAAGCCATATTAAACTTACTTGTTTAATGAGATGGTTGATCTTTTAGTTAGCATCTGCAACCTCAACCTGCATATTGAGCAATAAATAGTCTTTTTCCCTATATTAAAAATAGCTCACACACCTATATCACTGCTTTGTGGGCTCTTAAAAGCCAAGTTTCAGGCTGTGAACAGGTGTAAAGGCTATAACAGGTCAGAAGGAGCCAGCATCTCAGCTTTCCCAACTAAAAAACCCTGATAGTATGATTTGAACAAACAAACAAAAAAGTGAGAGAGAGGAGGTGAACAATAACAGACACCCAGGCCTAGTCTCCAGAGAGTTTGAGTTGGTAGACTTGGAGCTGATAAATCTACATTTAAAAAACTTTTCAGGGCTGGCCAGTTAGCTCAGTTGATTAGAGCGGGATGTTATAACACCAGGGTCAAGTGTTTGGATCCCCATGCTGGCCAGCCACCAAAAAAAAAAATTATATGTTATAACACCAGGGTCAAGTGTTTGGATCCCCATGCTGGCCAGCCACCAAAAAAAAAAAAAATTACCATGAAAAAATTAAAACCTACAGAGAAATATCATTTTAAAAATCCCCATGTATCCCATTACTTAGATTGAACAGTTATTAACATTTGCTTCATCTGTTTTGGGGGGCATTTAAAGCAAATCCTAAACATCATGATATTTCACACTAAATGCTTGAGTATGCAGCTCTTAAAAAATAACCAGGTGCCACTATCACACTTAATATTATTATTAATTCCTTAGTATTCAAACTTTTCACGTCCCCAAAATGTCCTCTTACAGTTGGTTTCTTGGAATCCAGGTCAAACAAGTTCCATGCATTGCATTTAGTTACTATATGACTTAGTTTTGATTTTTAATGAATAATTCCCTTTTCATCTAAAATCACCATTAACATTGCTTCGGTCAGGCTAGTTGTCTAGGCTTGCATGAGACCATTCAGATGTAGAAAGGATCATAGACACCATTCCTCTTTCAATATATTCCCATACTCCATGGGTTTACTAGACCAGATCCTTACTGGAGGTCTTAGAAAGATGAGATAGGGGTGAGATGGCAGGGGCTGCAGGATTGGAGAACTTCAGATAAACAAGAAATTAGGAGTCTAAAGCAACTTTGCATTTTCTATGCCATC
This sequence comes from Galeopterus variegatus, assembly GCF_000696425.1. Classification (NCBI taxonomy): domain Eukaryota; kingdom Metazoa; phylum Chordata; class Mammalia; order Dermoptera; family Cynocephalidae; genus Galeopterus; species Galeopterus variegatus. The sequence continues at coordinate 522,001 of NW_007726351.1, read as the reverse complement.
TTTCCCTCAAAAGTTTTACAAAAATGTTTCTGAGATTAAGAGTTTTTCTTTTCAAGCAGGAAGTATGACAACAGCATCCTTTTGGAGGCTCATAATACACATTTAGTATATTAAAGACTCTTCGGTGTTCCACAAAGAAATTTTACTGTTTCCCGAACTTACTTGATTATGGAGTTGGGGGTTCCCTCTCCCCCAAAGATTACCTATTAATATCTCTTGGAACACAGTTTGGGAAGCACATTGATCTATGCTACTATTATTACCACTTTTATTAGGTACCCAATAAGAATTTGTTCTGGCAAAATACCCAGTAGTCACTTCTGCTAGTTTTTCCTCTCACTCTTAGGCCTCGTGGTGTTAACTGGTATTTTCACTCCCATTTAAAGATGAATGCTGTTAAGTACATGAGATGAGCTGAGGAGTAAGCTGCTGCCAGAGTTAGGATTTAATTTAAAGCCCTAAAATTTGAAGATTTAATTGGTAAAAATCCAAATAATCCCCAATTACCAGAGTTTGTGTTGGCTATTATAAAGAAAAAAAGTAATTTCAGTCTGTTTCTCATATTCTTATCTCCCATCCCCTCGTCCTCTTATCACATTCTCAACCTGAGCATGAACAACCCCTAACTTGATGCTATGAGGAACAGGAGAACTAATGAAACTAGACATCCTAAAGTATCCCTTTTTCCTTTCATGATGACAATGTAAACATTTATGAAAAAAAATTGAGATACAGAAAGCAGATGTTCCTAATAACAGAGATTAAGGAGGCATCTATGGTGGAATCTGTAAGTGTGTTTCTTTGAGAGAGTTCCTGCAAGTGCCCTGTGATGACTTCTAAATGCTCCCTCTGATATGCTGCTCTGGCTGCCACCATGCGGAGATGCCAGGTGGTGGTGGGTGGCAATGACATCAGTGAAGATTCCTCTTTCCTGAGGGAAGCAGAACTATTACTCAAAAAATGTACCAGTTTAATTCTGGAACTTCTCATTTTCTCACCTTGGGTGGTAAAAATGTCTCTGTGGATTTTCTCTGCACTATCTGGGCAAGTACTCAGAATGAACAATTTTTTCTTAGCCAGGAGAAAATCAAAACTCCTTTTCAATAAGCAGGAATCCCACTCCTCCACATTCCTCCTGAAGCTGCCAGTTTGACCCCTGGTCCCTAGGGTTTGAACTTTGCACCTGTACATATGGCACCAAAATGTGGAAATAAGTGGAAGCCCTGTATCACAAGACAGTTGTTGGCTGTATAATTTAGGTATAATAATTGGCCATTGTAAAAACTCATTGTAGTATTGTTCTCATTAGTTGACATTTACATTCACTTTTCTTCCCTGTTTATAAAATTTTCCTCCTCCATTTGTGTATTCTTAGTTGGCACAGTGAAATAGAATCCAACTTGGTACTAGATGACGTGGACTTGAATCCCAGCTTCACTCACTATCTGTCTGACCTCCTGCAATATACCTAACTTCTCTGTGCCTGCACTTCTTCACCTGTGAAATGGTGATAATAAAACTATCTCAAGGACTATGAGTTTCATGATATGAAAGATATGGAAATGCTCATTTCATACCCAGTATGTGGGCAGTTGGTAAATGTTGGATTCTTTGCTTGCTTCTCTTTCCCTCTGCATGTATAAATTATTACCCAATCCTCTTGTTTCAAGTAGAAAATCAAGAATAAACTATTTCCTTGATTTTGTTTGTTTGAAATAATACCATGGACCAGGAAAGGCTTATCTTAAACTGATCTATTTCAATTTGCTGGAGCAGTGGATGAAGTGTATAGGAAAAGTGCTGGCCAATTGGCTGGAGGGAGAAGACCGCTAGTCAGCACCAAGCCTCTGCGCCTGCCCACATCAAGTGCTAGGTTTCCTTTTTATTTATTTTTATTATTTGACTATAGCAAGAAATAGCAACTAAGCATCCCTTTTCTGCTTGTATAGACATCAAAGGGCCTGTTTCAAGTTGATAAGTAAACTCTAATAGCTGTAGAATGCATATGATCACAGTGAAGGGATATAATTAAGAAGTCAAGGGCTGGCCGGTTAGTTCACTGGATTAGATAAAGGTGCTGATAACACCGAGGTCAAGTGTTCAGATCCCTGTATTGGCCAGCCATCAAAAAAAAAAAAAAAAAGTCCTCAAAAACAAGACAGACAATAAGAAGTATTGGTAAGGATGTTGTACAGCTGGAACCCTCATACATTGTTGGTGGGAATGTAAAATATTTTTAATTTTGGAAAACAAGTTAGCAATTCCTTACAAAGTTAAATCCACATTTTTTGCCCTTAAGAATTAACCCAAGAGAAATGAAAACATACAAGGGTACTTCAAAAAGTTCATGGAAAGATTCATATTATCTTTTAATTCTACTTTTCCACAAACTTTTTGAAGTACCCTTACATATCCACACTAAGACATGTATGTGAATATTCATAGCAGCATTATTCATAATAGCAATTGAAAACAATTTAAATGTTCATCAATTGGTGTATGGATAATGGAATACTATTCAGCAATAAAAAGGAAGAAACTACTGATACTTGCTACAACATAGATGAACTTCAAAAACATTATGCTAAGTAAAAGAAGGCAGATGCAAAAGACATATTGTATGATTCCATTTAAATGTTAAATCTATGGAGACAGAGTATGTTCGTGGTTGTCTGGGGCTGAGGATAGGAATAAGGATTGACTGAAAATAGGCATGAGAGTTATTTTGAGGGTTTTGGAAATATTCTCAAACTGGATTGTGGTGACGATGACACAAGTTTAAAAATTTACTAAAAAGTCATTGAATTGTACATTTAAAATGGATAAATTTTATGGTTTGTCAAGTATACCTCAAGTTCTTATGAAAGAATGCTTATTGTTATATAATTCATGAAATGGTCTCCGTATTAAAAGTAGCATTCAGAGGTTGTGGAGAATATCATAATCAGGCTGTACTCTGGGAAATAGGCACGCATCTGTCTTTTAGCTGAAATATTCACAATTCTGTGAGTGATAGGAAACAGCCCAGAGGTTCCAACTTTATTTTGGTAAGACATGGAGCAGTGAGTGAAGGAGGGAAGCAGGATAGGTAATGACAGAGCTAAAGAAGAGAGAGTACAGAGAGAAGATGAGCATGCGAGAAACTGCTTCTGTTCTCCAGCTTCAGGCATGGAAATGGCAGGGCACCTTGTACGAACTTACAGCCAACATGCCCAGTCTGCCATTTCCTGTCTTGGACCAGCAGTCTCTCTTTGCCCTATTCTCTCCCACTACTGATTTGTCTTAATTTCTGGTCTCTGGACTGTACTTCTCTATCTGTTGGATCCTCAGCCAGCTATACACCAGGGTGTCCTATCTGGCTAGACCTTATTCTGATGTGGCTTAATCCCTATATGCAACATTTGAAGCCAAGGAAAAACCTTATCCTTCAGTCATTATTTTTCAGTCACTTATTTCTTTCTAGTTGTCATTCACAAACATATATCTGAGAAGCAGAGATTATTAACTTGTAATTTACATTATTGAAGAAAATAAATGTGGCAGAGAATCCCAAAGATTAGTGAAGTTTGGCTAGCCCAGGACTAGGTAATTTAGTAATGCCCTCTTTGAACTCCATCCAGTCCCAGTATTTCAGAGTAAGATTGTGAAGAGACAGGGAGCATTGCATCATGCAGATAAATATATTACACTTATAATACTGATGATTGCAATTCTAAAGGCATGTAAAAAATTATCACAAATTGTGTGAGTCGACTAAATATCATATCATTTGGCATACAATGCCTACTTAAAACCTACTTAAAACTGAAAATGTCCTTGCAGGACTATCTGCCAGTTGAATAATTTGGATTTTTAATTATATCGGTATTTTTTTCTAATTAGAAATTATAGCTAATAGTTATTGAGTACTTGTGATGTTCTAGACACCTTACTTAATCTTCACAACAACACTATGAAGTAGGTACAATAATTATCCCTGTTTTACAGATGAGAAAAGTAAGACATCAAGAGGTTCTCTGCTCAGAGTGACAGTTTATAAATAGCACAACCAGGATGCAGTGCCAGGTCTTTCTGACTCCAAACCCAGTGTCCTCAATCACTATACCTCATGATAATAAATGTCCTGCAAAAACGGTTACCTTCATTTTTACAAATGGGGAAGCCATGAGGGGACAGGGCATATGACTGTTACTCAAGAATAGGTAACAAGGGGCTGGCCAGTTAGCTTACCTGGGCAAACTGATAACACAGAGGCCAAGGGATTGGACCCCCGTACTGGCCAGCCACCAAAAAAACCAAAAAACAAAAAACCAAAACAAAACAGGCAACAAGTAGGTTCTTTGTAGATTTCTGTCCTTTTTTTTTTTTTTTAAAAAGATGACCGGTAAGGGGATCTTAACCCTTGACTTGGTGTTGTCAGAACCACACTCACCCAGTGAGCTAACCAGCCATCCCTATATAGGGATCCGAACCCGGGACTTTGGTGTTATCAGCAACGCACTCTCCCGAGTGAGCCACGGGCCGGCCCCGTAGATTTCTGTCCTTGAGCCACATGGGCCTCCTCTTCAGTGCTTTGTAAGTTGTTCACCAGGTTATAAGACTCTCTTGAACAGAACTCTCATCTTTTGTAGGGTACTTACCTGTTTTCTAGCTATAGGTTATCCACACAGTCAGAACATTTCAGATTCTTCATTTGCTGGAAGTCACTGGAATAGCTGAAAATGAAAGGACCATTTATGTTTAGGTTACCAGATAATTAGAGCTGATTATGTTGCAATTTTGTTTGATTTACATTTAACTCAAAGATGTTGACATCAGTTACACTGAAGAAAAGACAGGAAGGGTTATGGATCAAGAACATGGAGCATATATGCATATATTGTTAGTAACTAAAACTAGTCGTTTGCCTCAAGGCAAGTCATTACCAAATTCCTTAAAGGTCTTCCTTTGGTATGTTTTAGAATTGTTGTCTTCTTAATCGGACATCAGGCAAAAGTAGCAGGGAAGAATGACATATTCTGAGAATAGAATGAGTGATTTGCAGAGGAATATGCCTTAAAACTTTTCATTATGAAGAAGTAGTTACTGCTATATTCACTGTGCAGAAAACTCCAGTTTTGACCCTGAAAATGATGGTTAAAGAAAAAGTCACACAGGCAAGCCTGTAACATCCTGTGGTGTTTCCCATTTTCCTTCTAAAGTTCTCTGATCATGGGTTCAAATAATGTCACTCAGTAATTTTTATTTACCTCCAATAAGAAAAATTTCAAGAGGCTTTAATCTGTTTGGCAAACTAATAGAAACTAAGACAATTATTTTCCAGGTCTTGGTACATAAACAGTAACAACTGCCATTTATGGAGAACCTACTATAGAAAAGGCATTGTACTTGTCATTTTACATTATTTCTAATCCTGTTAGCTTGGCAAAGCAAGATAACTCCTATTTACAGGAAAAAAGAACAAAAAACAAAAACAACTGGGGCCAAGGGAGATTAGAAAACTCTGACTCGAAATCCATGTGCCTTCCATCATCTTGTTCTTCATCAGATCCTGGAGTACCACCAAGGACTGGATGATTTTGTGGCAGTGTGAACAAATATTTATCTTGCCTATTTAATGCCTAGCATGAACCTAGGAAATGACAGCCCCTCAAATAAGACATGGGCCTTGCTCTTCACAATCTCATAATTCAGTAAAGAGAAAAGGAGAATAGGATTAAGTTCTAAAAAGAATGATTCAGACAGTAAGTGCTAGGGGAATGAGGGGAGGGCACAGCATGGCTGAAGAGAATGGGGGAAGCTTCCTCTAATGATGCGAGACCTAGGTGGACCTGACTGAAAGCAAGGTTTGGATAAACAGAGAAGAGGGGGAACAACATTCTACAAAGAAGTGGGCCTTGGACTGAGCATGTGTGTCAAAGAAGAACAAGGACACCCACCTGGCTGGAGTCCGATGGGGTTTGTGCTGGGGAGCAAAGAGATCTGAAGGCTATAGCAACTTATGGCAGCTCACTGGGACACTAAAGAAATTAAGTTCTGGTCAGGGTCCAAGCAAGAGTTACCCAGGTACTGCTTCCTGCCAGGGCTAGAAATATGTCTATTTCTTAGCCATCCTTCTTTTAAAAAGGGGGGGAATCCCAGAAAGGACAAATATAGGCTTAGAAATCAGAATTCTTTGGGTTCTGTTTTTAGTTTCAGTCATTTATTCTCTAAAAATGCAACAGTAGAAATTATTGAACCACTTATAAAATTAGTTTCTAAGTGAGAAAAATATATAACCACCCCCTAATACCACCACCACCCCCAACACACACAGAGATTCATCCCATTCTAATTATGCAGATTACTAGAAGTAAGATACCAAATGTTCAAAATACTGATTTTGATCATGAATTTGCCCTCACACTGCCCTCTTTAATTCCCATTTGGCTTATAAAATGCTGGAGACAGTGGGAAGTAAGTTATGTTGTAAAACTATAGAGATGTTGGTATCTTTTAGTATAACAGGGAAGGGTGTTAACTGACTTCATAGTTTTTCAAGCATGATTTCTAAATACACTATAACTTTTTATTATCATTACAATTTTCCTGCTAACTGGACACCTTGAAATTTTTCCAATGTGTTTAATTACACAGTTTCTAATTTGTACAAGATTGGAGTGAACAATTATTTTAGTGAGTTTTAAGAACGCCTTAATGTAGCCTTCCAGACAATTTTTCTCAGCCTCCCACAGCTCTAATTCGGATTTAACAAATTCACTTTACCAACTTGCTGAGCATAAAAGATTTGCTCCCGATGTTAACCTGTCTCAATACTGCAGTTTAGAAGGGCAAGTGAAAAACATCCCTCTGGGCTCCAGAGGCTGGACTGAAGCAGTTCCAGACGATGCGCTCATCCCCTGGCTAAGCATTTTATAAAAGACAGAGCAATGGGATAGACATACATATTTCACAATGGCATAACACACCCATACATGCTCACCTTACAAATTCATCTCACTTTTAGGAAGGCAGCAATATGAAAAGCCAGGAGTGAAAGAGGGGGAAAGTTCAGAAATTGGACAGTTCAGTTTACCCTTTTATTTATCACTCAGGCTCTCCCAGACACTTGGAATTTTCTGTTATTTCAGTCTTTGAATATTGTTACCCGCATGTTGTTCTCAAATAAGGGCTACGATTTCTAAGCTGGGAAACAAAAGAGTAAGTTTCATAGGAAATTCTTTGAATCCATTTCCAGAGCCACTAAACCATAGTTCTTGCTTTCTAAATGCTATACAGTATCTTCTTCCTTTCATTTATTTACATTTACTCAACATTTACTGAGTAATAAACCCAATCTTTACACTCAGACTGTTCATAGTCTAGTGGGAGAGACAGATAAGTCAATTCAACTTCAGAACACAGCATAGAGAGTTGTGATGATCAGGAATAGGTACTGGTGGGAATGGCAGGGAGGAAGCAGGGGTCAGCAAGTCTTCCAGGAAACTGTGATATCTGGGAAAAGTTGGATGACCAGGAGAAGTCCAGGTTGAGAAGATGTAAAGAGGCTTTCTAATTGGAAAAACAGCACATCCAGAGGCAGGGAAGCATGACAAAATGTGTGTGACCTTTGTAAAAATATGAAAGGTGACAGAGCTAGAAGAAGGCTGAGTGATTTGCAAAATCACAGCTTTCAGAGAGACTGACCAGGGGGTTAGTTTTCATCATCTAGTACATTTGAACGTTTAGACCTGTAAAATTCAGGAGTCCATTTCCTTGATTGGCAGTCAGGAAATATGATGGCAGACTGGTTCCGTATGTATAACTCATTGAGGAAGAGATTCTGCAATGTGAGAATCTCACTTAATTTCTTTTTTTTTTTGATTGAAACATAATTAATTGTACATATTTCTGGGATACAGTGTTGACTATCAATACCTGTGTGCAATTATGTGATGCTCAAATCAGGATAATTACTATATCATTACACAATGTATTCATTTTTTGTGGCCCTTGACCAATTTCTCGCTAACCCTGCTCCCCGCCCGGCCTTCCCCTCCTCTGGTGGCCTCAGTTCCATTCTCTCCTTTTGAAAGTTCAAAGAATTATTGTGATTGTTGTATCTCTTTCTTTTTTTGTTCATCTGTTTATTTTTTTAGTTCCCACTTATGAGTGAGAACATGCTGTGCTTCTCTTTCTGTGCCTGACTTATTTTGCTTAACGTATTTTCTCCAAGTTAATCCATGTTGCTGCAAATGGCAGAATTTTGTTCTTTTTTATGGAAGAGCATTAGTCTATTGTGTATATATACCACATTTTCCTTATCCAGTTGTCTGTCAACGGACATTTAGGTTGGTTCCAGCTCTTGGCTATTGTAAATAAAGCTGCGATAATCAGGGGAGTGCAGGTATCCCTTCGACATGATGATATCCAGTCCTTTGGGTATATACCCAGCAGTGGGATTGCTGGCTCTTATGGCAGTTTTATCTGTAGTTGTTTGAGAAAACTCCATACTATTTTCCATACCGGCTGCACTAATTTACAGTCCCACCAGCAGTGTAGGAGTATTCCCCTTTCTTTGCATTCTCATCAGCATTTGTTATTGTCTTTTTGATAATAGCCAGTCTAACTGGTGTGAGATGATAGCTCAATGTGGTTTTGATTTGCATTTCCATGATGATTAATGATGTTGAGCATATTTTTATGTGTCTGTTGGCCATCTCTATATCTTCCTTTGAGAAATCCCTGTTCAGCTCCTTTGCCCATTTTTTAATCAGGTTATTTGTATTTTTACTGTTAAGTTGTTTGAGTTCCATGTATATTCTGGATATTAATCTATTGTCAGATGCATAGTTTGCAAATATTTTCTCCCATTCTGTAAGTTTTCTTTTTGCTCTGTTAATTGTTTCTTTTGCTGTGCAGACACTTTTAGTTTAACATAATCTCATTTGTTTATTTTTTCTTTTGTTGCCTGGGTGTTTGGGGTCATATTCATAGTCTTTGCCTAACCTACTTCCTGAAATGTTTCCCCTATGTTTTCTTTTAGGAGTTTTGTAGTTTCAAGTCTTATATTTAAGTCTTTTATTCATTTTGAGTTGATTTTGGTTTTGGTATATGGTGAGAGGTTCAGGTTTTGTTTCATTCTTCTACATATATATGTCCTGTTTTCCCAGTACCATTTATTGAAAAGGCTCTTTTCCATGTATGTTCTTGGTGCCTTTATCAAAGACCAGTTGGCTGTAAGTATGTGGGTTGATTTCTGTGTTCTCTGTTCTGTTCCATTGGTCTGAGTGTCTTATTTTTATGCCACTACCATGCTGTTTTGGTTACTATAGCTTTGTAGTATGACTTGAAGTCAGGTAGTGTGATGCCTTCAGCTTTATTTATTTTTTTTTGCTCAGGATTGCTTTGGCTATTTGGTATCTTTTGTTGTTCCGCATAAATGTTAGGATTGTTTTTTCTATTTCTGTGAAGAATGTCATTGGTATTTTGATGGGGGTTGTGCTGAATCTGGAGATTGCTTTGGGTAGTATGGATATTTTCACAATGTTAATTCTTCCAATCCAAGAGCATGGACTGTCTTTCCATCTTTTTGTGTCCTCTTCAGTTTCTTTCAGCAGTGATTTGTAGTTCTCATTTTGAGATCTTTAACCTCCTTGGTTAAATTTATTTGTAGGCATTTTATTTTCTGGTAGCAATTGTAAATGGCCTTGATTTCTTGATTCCTTTTTCTGCTAGTTCATTGTTGGAGTATAAAAGTGCTACTAATTGTTGATTCTGCATCTTGCAGCTTTACTGAAATTGTTTATCAGCTCTAAGAGTTTTTTTGTAGAGTCCTTAGGTTTTTCTATATGTAGGATCACGTCATCTGCAAACAGGGACACTTTGACTTCGTCTTTTCCAATCTGGATGCCCTTTATTTCTTTCTCTTGCCTGATTGCTCTTATTAGTATTTCCAGTACTGTGTTAAATGGGAGTAATGAGAGTGAGCATCCTTGTCTTGTTCCTGTTCTTAAGAGAAAAGCTTTCAGCTTTTTTCCCACTCAGGGTAATATTGGTGGTAGGGTTGTCATATATGGCTTTTATTGTGCTGAGATATTTTCCCTCTATACCTAATTTGCTGAGAGTATTTATCATGAAAGGATGGTGAATTTTGTCAAATGCTTTTTCTGCATCTATTGAGATAATCATATAGTTTTTGTCCTTGATTTTATTAATATGGTGTATCACATTTATTGACTTGCATTTGTTGAATTATCCTTATATCCCTGGGATGAACCCCACTTGATCATGGCATATAATTTTTTTGATGTGTGGCTATATTCTGATTGCTAATATTTTTTGAGGATATTTACATCTGTGTTCATTAGAGATATTGGCCTATAGTTTTCATCTTTGTCTGGTTTTGGTATCAGGGTGATGCTGGCCTCATAGAATGAGTTTGGGAGAATGGACTTTGTTTCAACTTTTTGGAGGAGTTTGAAGAGAATTGGTATTAATTCCTCTTTATAGGTTTGGTAGAATTCAGCAGTAAAGCCATCCAGTCTTGGGCTTTTCTTTGTTGAGAGACTACTGATTACTGCTTCAGTCTCATTGCTTGTTATTGGTCTGTTCAGGTTTTCTGTGTCTCCTTGGCTCAGTCCTGGTAGTTTGTGTGTGTCCAGAAATTTATCCATGTTGGCCAGGTTTTCAAATTTGTTGGCATATAGTTGTTTATAGTAGTTTCTAGTGATTTTTTCAATTTCTGTGGAATCCGTTATAATGTCTCTGATTTCATTTCTGATTTTTGTTATTTGGGTCTTCTCTCTTCTTTTTTTTGTCAACCTACCTAATGTCTGTTGTTTGTCTGTTTTGTTTATCTTCTCAAAAAGCTAAATTTTTGTTTTGTTGATCTTTTGTATCATTTTTTGGGTCTTTATGTCATTTAGTTCTGCTCTGATCTTAATTATTTCTTTCTGCCTACTAATTTTGGGATGGATTGTTCATGTTTTTCTAGTTCTTTGAGGTGCAGCATTAGGTTGTTTATTTGAGACCTTTGTAGTCTTTTGATGTGAGTGCCTATTGCAATAAATGTCCGTCTTTGTACTGCTTTGGTTTATCCCACAGGCTTTAGTAAATATGTCTTTATTTTCATTAGTCTCAAGAAATTTTTTGATTTCCTGTTTAATATCTTCTTGGATCCATAGGTCATTCAGCAGCCCATTGCTTAATTTCCATGTATTTGTATATTTTCCAGAGTTTTGCTTGTTATTGATTTCTAGTTTTAATCCATTGTAGTCTGAAAAGGTATTTGAAATTATTTCAATTTTTTAGAATGGTTGAGACTTGATTTGTAACCTAACATGTGGTCTATCCTGGAGAATGTTCCATGTGCTGATCAGAAGAATGTATATTCTATGGTTGTTGGATGAAATGTTCTGTAGATAGCTGCCAGGACCAAGTGATCTAAAGAGTAGTTTAAATCCTGTGTTTCTCTGTTAATTTGTTGCCTAGATGATCTTTCCAGTGGTGAGAGAGGAGAGTGTTCAGGTCCCCAACTATTATCATATTGGATCTATCTCTTTCTTTAGGTCTAATAGTGTTTGCTTTATATATCTAGGTGCTCCCTTGTTGGGTGCATATGTATTCATGATTGTGATGTCTTCTTGATGGATAGCTCTCTTTATCATTATTTACTGGCCTTCTGTGTCTCTTTTTATGGCTTTTGGTTTAAAGCCTATTTTATCCGGTGTAAGAATAGCTATTCCTGCTCATTTTTGGTTTCCATTTGCATGGTATATCTTTTTCCATCCCTTCACTGTTAGTCTGTATGTGTCTTTACAAGTAAAGTGAGTTTCTTGAAGACAGCATATAGTTGTGTCTAGCTTTTTAATCCAGTCAGCCAGTCTGTGTCTTTTGAGTGGGCAGTTTAATCCATTTACATTTACAGTTGTTATTGAAGGTATTATATTACTCCTGGCATTTTATCAATTTTCATTCAGATGTTTTTTTTTTTTTTTCCTTTTTGTCTTTTTTCGTGACCGGCAACGGATCGCAACCCACAGTGTCGTGCCCGTACCGGACCGGGACTGGCCACGGGATCGCAACCCTCGGTGTTGCTCCCGCACCTCGCTCAACCAGTGAGCGGCCGGTCTGCACGTGGGATCCGAACCCTCGGCGGGAGTGCCGCCGCGCTTCCCAAGCGGCGCACTGTAGCAGTGCGCCACCGGGCCGGCCCTCATTCAGATGTTTTTTTTTTTTTTCCTTTTTGTCTTTTTTCGTGACCGGCAACGGATCGCAACCCACAGTGTCGTGCCCGTACCGGACCGGGACTGGCCACGGGATCGCAACCCTCGGTGTTGCTCCCGCACCTCGCTCAACCAGTGAGCGGCCGGTCTGCACGTGGGATCCGAACCCTCGGCGGGAGTGCCGCCGCGCTTCCCAAGCGGCGCACTGTAGCAGTGCGCCACCGGGCCGGCCCTCATTCAGATGTTTTTAAAAACTTTTGTTCCTTTCTCCCCCTTTTATTGTTTGTCTTCCTCGTTTGTTGGTTTTTGAAGTGTTTTCCTTCTCTTTCTTGCTTTCATTTTTGTTCTACCAGTGGGTTTTGTTCTTTCTTGTATATTCATAGTAGTGATTATCCTTTTTCAGGCTCCAGATGCAGCACTCCCATGAGGGTTTCTTGCAGGGCTGGTCATGCAGTGGTGAACTCCCATAGATTTTGTTTGTCTTGGAAATACATTATTTCTCCCTTATTTCTGAAGGATAGCCTTACTTGTCTGGCAGGGTTTTTTTTAGTATTTTTAATATATCATTCCATTTTCTTCTGGCCATGGAGTTTCTGTTGAGAAGTCTGCTCTTAGTCTTATGTGGGCTCCCTTATAGGTGACTTGATGCTTTTCTCTTGCTGCTCTTGCTGTTTTTAGGATTCTTTGGCTTTGAGCTTTTCCAGTTTGTCTATAATGTGTCTCAGAGAAAATCTCTTTAGATTGAATCTGTTTGGGGATCTTTGAGCCTCCTGGATCTGAAGATCTGTGTCTCTCCCTATACCTGGAAGTTTTCCATTATTACTTCATTGAATAAGTTTTCAATCTCTTTTTCTTTCTTCTCTCCTTCTAGAATACCCATGATTCAGATGTTTGTGTGCTTAAGGTTGTCTGCTAGCTCTCTTAGATTTTCTTCATTTTCTTTAATTCTTTTTTCCTATTTTTGTCTGCCTGGGTAATTTTGAAAAGACCATTGAGATCAGAAATTCTTTCTTCTGCTTGCTTTAATGTGCTGCTTAAGTTCTCAGTTGTGTTTTTTATTTTCCTGAAAGAATACTTCAGTTCAAGCAATTGTGCTACCTTCTTTATTAAGGTATTAATCTTTTTGTAAATTTCTTTTCATATCCTGTATATTTTTCTCATTTCATTGTGTTGTCTGAGTATTCTTGTATCTAATTGAGTTTCCTTAAGATTATTGCTCAAAATTCCTTTTCAGTCATTTCTAGGGTTTCTTGCTCTATGGGGTCTGGTACTTGAGAATTACTGCATTCCTTTGGTGGTGTCATATTTTCTTTTCTTTTCTTTTCTTTTTGGTATTTCTAGTATCCCTAGAAATCTATGTTGATGTCTGGTCATCTGGTAGAGCAGTTGCTTCTTCAATTACTCTGGAGTGGGCTTTGAGGACAGAGATTTCCTCCTTTTTTCTGGGCTCCACTGGTGACTCTTCTTGTGTCAGTGCAGTGTAGTGGGAGGCAGGCTGCCTGCATGGTAGCTGTGACTGCTACTGTGGCAGTGAGTTGCCCTTGTGGTGGCAGTGGCTGTGGTGGACCACCTGTGTGGAAGTGGTATTTGTGACATGCTCTGGGTCCCCTGACGGGTTCCTGCTTTCTGTCAGGTGAGAGAGGGTGCCCAAGGCTCCTCTCCATTCATTTCTTAAAGTATGATCAGGAATTCCACTAAGATCATTTTTATTTTGCTCGTTTTGTTTTAACAACCACCTATTCCTTTCTCACTTTCTATATATCTAAGATGTTGTTTTAACATGTGTAAACACCAGATGATTTCAAAATTTGATCTCCTATATTTTTGATGAACAGATTTTATTTATTTTCATTGTACATTCAAGAAAACTGAGGATCTTAGGACAAATAACAAAGCCACAAAAGGAGTCAGTGCAGAAAAAGAATTAGCTTGAAGGACTCCCAAAGCTTGGTTTGGGATGAATATTTAGGGCATTATGAATTAAGAGTAAATATTCTGGCACCTCAGTTGAGAAGTTACTGTACTTGTGATGTGGGGGTGGATCAGGAATTGACTCAGAGTGGAACTCTACTGTAGGAAATAACTCTACAAGTGGATACTATATAAGGTTGAAGCTCACAAACATACAGTGAACCATTTTCTTCTGTATTTCTTCCTGTAACCATGGATTAGAGGTCAGGACTACTACTACCCCTCTTCTCTTATCTGAGACCCTCATCTGCCTTTAATAATTATTTTATCCTACTTTCATTGGTATAAATGTGATGAGGGTAAGAAATAGCCTGATTTGCACACTGTGCATGATACCCATTCCTCCTCCTTTCTGCAGATTGCCCCACCTAAGTATGTGCCCTTACCACAAGGTGTGAAGCCTGAAGTTTATACAGTTTGGGTCGGGGTGAGGGGTTGCAGAGGGAGATGCTCTTTGAAAAAAAGAGTAAAAAATTATGAGTGCAAAATTAAGTACAAAAATGAATAATTGTTTAGAATGAGGAAAGATATCACAACAGGTTACTGAAACCTTGGAGATTTGGGACTTTTCCTAAAATAGCTTTAGATGGGTTATTATAAATATTAAATAGAAACACATCCTGTTGGCAGTCTGGCTTTTGTTCTGCACCTACAACACACTACAAGTCCTGGCCACTCCCAGCATTCACAGGAACCTGTGCAAGAGTGCAACCCAAAGCTCATGCTTCACTGGCTTCATGGTTCACCCCATGTGGATGAAGGCTACAGGAGAATGGCTTGGATATATGTACTGGTTTGCCAGAACAGTCGCAGGTTATGCCTGTTATTCATGTTTACATTTTAGTAATTCCCTTTCCATTTGAAAAAACATTCTGGTTTGCATGGGGCCACCCTATTTATGGTGGTTCCTTTTGTGACCACACAAGCTGGGCCCACATGGGGAACTTTCAGTTGTAACTTTAGCACCTTCGATGGCTTTCTGCTGCAACCGGGCCTGGTAGAATCTGTTTTCCAGTCTTAAAGTGAAGGTAATCACATTGATCTACTTATAGTGGGTTGCAAGAAAGATTCTGTTGTGTGTTTTTCTATATTCTTAAAAAGGCATTGTTTTGGTATTATATAAATTAAGACATTTTTAAAAATCAGTCATTGATTCTTTCATTTAGAGATCCAGAAATCTGTAAGTAATATCATCTAATCCAACAGATTTAGTCCTCTCTCTTATGCTTTCATGAAGACCCACCCATCTTCTTGAACAACCTACAGGGTGGAGCAGTAGGACATGCAGGCCTAGTTGTAAAGATTGTATGGGTGCCTGTTCTCTAGGTGAAACATTGCATTTGAATGTGCTAGTGGAGCTAACGAAGTTCATCCAGGCAATAACTTGGCCTTGGTCGGTCACCCTGTGTCAGTTCATCATTATTAGAGAAAGATAATTGGGAAAGCAAGGCAGAAAAGCTCAACCTCCATGAAAAGCTGGTTTGCACAGCTGGACCAGTGAGGACGTCAAGACAGCTACATTGTGGGTAGGCTACTGGATCCAACTCCACCACTTCAGAGCCTTTGAGTCATAACGTCAAGCACAAATAACCAGGCTTATTTTCCCTGCCAAAGTCACATGCAATGTCGAGGTAACATCAAAAAGTTAAGGTTTAAAAGGCAGCTTCCTCTGAGTGCTGATTTGGGCACATAAACAGTGGCGTGGTTAAATGCCACTCTATGTTTAAAGTAATTATACTTCAGCCCTGGAATGTGGTGATGTGAAAGCCTCATTGCTGCAAACAAAGTTGACTCTATCAGCAAATTCCGGCATGTCAGCTGGCCTGGATGCTGCTTCTCCCTGAATTTACTACTTCCTCCTTAGGAACTGTCTATGGAAATGTCAGAACTTGAAGACAAGTGTGGGTGCACTGCTCAGCTCTTTTAAGGCTGGTGCCAGCTTGCAACCAACAATATGTCTGCAACATGGCGTGGAGACCTCAGCCCATGGCAGCTTGTAGTCACTGTGCTCAGTAGGAGGCCTGGGAAAACAGCTGAGGCCCAGAGGAGTGGCAGTGGCCTGGGTTACCCTATCTTGCCAGGTTCTGGTGGGGCTGGACTGTCACTGCTCAGCAAGCCAAAGAAACCTACCCAGAGAAAGGCTGGTAGAGTGGGCAAGTCTTCCTGGGGAGGGTGGCATCGGTTCTCGGCTGCTGGCTCCAGAAGCCCTGCTTTAATGGGCCCAGGCAAATGTCTGACTGGTGTAGCCTAACTTCATTCTCAATAGAAGGACACAGGGGCCCTTTTATCCTTCTCCACTTTGGAATCGTACTTTTCTCAAGAAAAAGGACTCAACAGTCACCCCTCTGCCCTTCATCCTGGCACCCTATCCTCAAGCATGTGCCAAATCAGTGGAACTTTCCTTGTGGTCTGGGGAGAATAATTTGCCTTTACCCTTACAGAACGTTCTTCATAAGTTACTGCTGGCAGCTATATTCGTGCTAATTAGCTGCCCCTGATGGATTTATTTCATCCAGTTGTAAATTTTAAGAGGAGAAGTTCCCAGGCCAATTTAAAAGTAGAATTCACAGACCAAGCTGAGTGGAAATCAGGTTTGGATGACCTCCACAGAGCAAGTCAAGCCAATTCCCATGGTGTTTGAACGCAGCGTTCCCAGGGAGGCAAGTCAAAGTCAGAGGATAGACCTGGAAGAAATCTCATGCAGACCATGTAGTTCAGTCACTCCATTTTACAAGTGAGGGACCTGGGGCTCATACAGGTGAATTAACTTGTCCTATCACATAGCCTGTCACCTCTGAAAGTGAAAAGGATATGGGTCACTATAGACTACAAGCTGTCTTCTGGGACAACTTGAACACAGTTATCACACGGAAAGGCCTTGTCTATTATTCTCAAGGTCATCTTTCTTTTCACCTTCGAACTTTTTTTTTGCACGGAGTTATACTATTCCCCTAAAGAAAACACATGGGATCCAGGTGTTGAGATATTTCAAATATTCCAAAAAGTATACAAAGTAGCTGATATAATTTTGGTAGGTACAATGGACCAACAGCTAGAAAGCACAAAGTGTCCCTAACATCTGGATTGACCTGTGTCCTAGGCTCTAGTCATACATGGTCCGTTAGCTATAGAGCTTTATGTGCTGAGTATGGAATAGTCTCGATCCCCCATCTGTCTCTGGCACTTTAAGAGTAGGCAGGGAACATTCTGTTAGGTAGTGATGGCAGAGAGGTTTGTTTGATGGAGTATTTGTGAAGAAGTCTTTCTTGTCATATTTATTATGACTCTTCCAAATGGTATTTTTTCTTTATGTGTTAACCTCCAACTATCAGAGGTGAAAGCCAGAATCTTTTCTATTATTTGTTTTCCTTTCTTTTCCCCCTTCCTTCCTTCTTTCCTTCCTTCCTTCCTTCCTCCTCCTCTTTTTTGTTGTTCTTGTCCTCCTCATTTTCTCTTTCTCCTCCTCTTCCTCTGCATACCTCAAAGCCCAACAACACAATTTAATAAACAGCCATCCACAGTAAATGTTTGTGTGAGAGATACTGTATCTGTTGGTCACATATTGAACAATGGCCTCCTGTGCATTTATTAAAAATAAGTGTTCCTTCATATTGCTCAGCTTCTGTATAAATACTATGTGTACTAATGTTTTAATATAAATACAAGAAAAGTCTTTCTTTTGCTGAATCGAGACCAGGATGGGTTAGTATGAAACTTCTGTCATGAGAAATTTCTGATATGTGCAGAGCAGTGAGTTCAAATGATGCCAAAATCACAGTCAAAGGAATTTTAAAACCCCTGATGAGTGATTACATATTTTTGTCTCACAACACAACCAATTATTTGAAGTTCTTTAAACATAGAGAGTCCAAGGATAATCTGGACTTCCTTAATATTACACACACACACACACACACACACACACACACACACACACACACACACGGAAGTGTATATACATTATATATGTATATATATTTATATAGTCTGCATCAGATGAAACTGTCAATCTACATAAAATACATTATAAAAATTATTTGCTGAATGCAACGGATTAAAATTATTTCCATTTCAACTAAATGATTCTGAAAACAAAAAACAAGTAATCATCGTTTCAACCACACCTGCTCCTCCTGTAGACTTCTTCATTTCAGTCCGTGGCTGCATCATCTACCCACCACCTTAGGCTAGAAAAGTGGGAGTCATTCTCAGTACCTCTCAGCCCTCACCCATCACAGTAACCTATCACTGGGTCCCGTCATTTCAATTCCAAAATACATTTTGACTCTGCCTACTTCCTTCCCCATCTCCATTTACTCCAGTCTTCCCAAGCCACCATCATTTCTTTGTTGGACCACTCATCAATATCCTCCCAGTCTCTCTCTTTCCACCCTTGCCTCTCTCCAACCCGTTCTGCTCACAGCAACCAGAATGACCTTTCAGAGAAGGAAATGTGAGCAAGCTGCGCTCTTTTTTCCAGATTCCTTGATGTCAAGATCTTTTGCCACTTTTCCTTGGCTCCCTAAACTCCAGCTGCTTTGGCCTTCTTTTGGTATCTAAAATGATCTGAAACATTTCCTTCTTCTCCTCTTTCCCCTTGTGCCCCACTCTAGACACTGGCTACTTTCTTTTCATCCTATGGTCTTAATTAAATGTAAATCCTCAGAAAAGTCTTGCACCCAGACTGATGTAGATAATGTAATGTAGCCAGAGAACGTAATTGTTATTCTCAAACATAACACCCTGTTCTTCTATTTCAAAACTATCACCACAATTGTGAATTTTATATTTCTTATTATATTATAATAATATATTATTGTATTATTATTATTATTATATTATAGATAATTTCATATATACACACACACACACACACACACACACACACACACACACACACACACACAATGTCTTTCTCTCTATAATGCCTAACTTCTCTCACAGACTATAAGCTCCATGACGGCAGATACCATGTATGTTCTGGCTCAGTGCAGGCATACAAATATTTGTGAATAAATGGACCATCACTGTGTTTTATTTTAAAGCACGTCAGTGTTCTGATACCCTTAAATTCATGTACATATTAACCAGATGATTTTATCCCCCTTTTACAGATAGTAAAGCAGGTTTAAAGGAGAAAAATAAGTTAGGAAAGGTAGCTTAAGGTCTTCAAGTTCCAAGCTGCCTAATATATAGAAAGATGATAATAATAACAATGACTGTCATATTGCTGTCTTACTAGGTGCCAGGAGTGTTTCAATTATATTCACTCATTTATTCCCTCAACAACTCTGTGAGGTAGGTAACCTTAAAACCATCCTTTTTTACAGATAAGGAAATGGAGGTACAAAGAGGTTAGTAACTTGCCCATGGTCTCAAACATAGATACACAGCTATAGATTATATTAAATATGTTGTACATAATAGGCCATGTACATATTGTTGTCTCACTGAAATGCAGCGCTAACATGTTGAGCTTCACGCGGTTGGGTTTCCCATGTTGAGCAGGGCTGCTGGTGGAAGAATGATGTCTGGTTCCTCTTGGTCATCCTGCCCTTTCTTCTCTCTCCATCCCCTGCCACCGCTCTCCCTGCCTTCTCTCTTCCCTTCTCTTCTCTTCCTCCCTTCCCCCTAATCTCTAGTACTAAAATCTCTGACAGAGCCACTTTTCTGCCAGGCTATCATATATAAGGTCAGTGTTCCCACATTCCAAAGGTAGGTAAAAATGTGTGTGGAGAGCAGGGAATTCTGCCAGAACAATGACTCACTGTGTACACACAAAATGGTTCAATAATAGGTCACTGCCTTAGCTAGAGCAACACCACCTATCCCTGTGGAAAAGAAGAGGGCTACCACACAGCACTCCTAAGATTCCTACGACAAATGGGAAAACCATACTGATGGGCATAAAAGGTGATTTTCAAAAAAGAGGTGGACATGAAGTGTGGTTCTTGACATGTAATGACATACTTATTTACACTATGCACACATAGTCACATCTAGGTTACTTAACAAGTATCTCGCCCCTTTACTGCTAGAGTATCTGGCCCCTTTACTTCTCCGAGTGGTTTGTTGACTTGTTTGCATTTCGGCTTGTATTCCTATTTCTTAGAACTTCTAGGGCCAGCCCCGTGGCTCACTCGGGAGAGTGCGGCACTGGTAGCACCGAGGCCGCGGGTTCAGATCCTATATAGGGATGGCCGGTGCACTCACTGGCTGAGCGTAGTGCGGACCACACCATGCCGAAGGTTGTGATCCCCTTACCGGTCAGGAAAAACAAACAAACAAACAAAAAAAAAAAACTTCTACTAATGGAAACATAGGATTATGGTGGAATTGGGATGGGCTGATTCCTGCCTTGCTTTCTTCCAAGCCCAGCCTAGATTGCATGGAAATGACCTGAGCCCTCTCTCATGCCTCGGTTCCCTCAAGCCTGTGTTCTTCACCATCACCAGCACAGCAAACCGCACCTTGGGACCAGCCCCACAACCAGCCTCCTTTGCTGGTATAACAATTCTGCTAGGGAGAAAAAATAATATCAGCCCTTGCAGATTGGGGATCTTATAAATTTATGATCTTAAAACTCACCTGATCTTTAAGATGGCCTCTCAATTATGTTGCTTATCCTCAGCTCCTTTTCCATTCCTCTCGGCAGCTGTTCCAAACCTTCCCTACTTTCTTCAACCCCGTTACTCTAGTCTAAGCCAGTAGCTCTTAATTTTGGCAACCCATTAAAATCACCCCAAGACCTGTTAAAAATCCCAATGCCTAGACTGCATCCCAAAACAGTTTAATTGGATTCACTGGCAGTGGATCCAAACATCAGTTTGTTTTTTTTTTAAAGCTCTCTACGTGAGTCCAGTCTACAGCCAAGGATCAGAGCCTTCGCTTTAAGCAGGTAACATCATCTTCTACTTCATCAGAAGATGTAAGGCCACAAAGCACGGACACCTCAACTTCCTATCCTCTCACAAGCTGTTCTACATCCAGCTCAGCCTGTTGTCCTTCCCTCCCGTCTTAGAGGTTGACATGTCTCTTTCTATTTCAGGATAACACCTCAAACTATGTCCTTTATACCCATATGTTCCAAGATCTTCCGAGACTTGCTTTTATCTCTAATCTCTTCCTCTCCACCCATCTTACCTTCAGATTATAAGAAAGCTTAAGTCTTCCCCATCTCTGGAAAAATATCCCTGGAGTTTGTCATCTCTACCTAAGTCTCCAGTCTCATGCTTGTTGCAGTGAATTGAAAAACAGTTTTCCACCTAGCTTCTTGGGCAGAATGATGTGGTCAAATCGGCTATAAGTGAACTTCATTTCTGCAGGCCCCGGTGCTTTTATTCCCATGGATAACTGCCATAGAAATTACCTGGGCAATCACTGGGACATTCTTTGGGGTTTCCCATTATGCCACAGAATAATGTCATATTTGCTTGCTTAGGGTGAATTTCTAAATAAATCTCATATAGGATTTCTCTCATCAGTATTTCTATACGTTCCAAGGCCATTGCCCAACAATTGTAATTAGTAGTCAGAAGAAATAACAATCAACAATGTGGCTTATACTTTATGTACAGTTTTAGAAATGGAAATTTATACCCTGACACAGTCTGCTTTATTTTAATCCACACCATTTCTTTGCAGTTGGGCAGAGCTGACCTACCTCTGCTGAGAGGCCAGAACAGGCTGGGCCACTGTATTAAGCTTTTAGCAGCAGCAGCTTACTAAAGTTTCTCTCCATTTTCTTTTGTTTTCCTCTTAAACTCTTTCTTTCAGAAGCACAGGTTACTCTTCAGTCATACTCCAAATGCTTAGTTCCCTCAATAGAGTAATCAAATCCCTACCCTGACTGATTAATTTGCTGAGTAAATCTAAGAAACTCTTCAGCCTTATGGCCCTTCTCTCTGCCAAGTTTTGTAAAACTCGTAGACTGCATGTATTCATAAGCACAAGAAAACACCTGTGAGCAATTAACCACAACCCTTGATTTAGAGGCCTTGGAAATATGCTGATGGCCCTTAGACCATTGTCACAGGTCTATAATTATGTGAGGCCACAGCCAAATCATTCCAACAGTCCAATTACAGGAAGGGTCATTCTTTCAAATACAACATGATGCTGCCTCTAAAAATAATTCTGCCTGACATTCAGAAAAATGTATTCTTTATGAGGGTGCTGCTTTAAAGGAACCACACATAGGGGTTTGGGAACAGAGTAACACCTTGGGACATTTCTCTGAAATATGTATATAAACACTGCATAGGGAAAGGAAACCACCAAAACCAATTAAAAGAATTCACTGACATAAAAATTCTATTTAAAATTATCCACCCAGAAAATGTCATATATAACTCTTTGTTTCTGTGTGGCCTGGGAACAACATCCACAGAGTTAGTAAAGCGAGTCTACAACCAACAGTGTGTCCTGTGAAGACTAAGAATCTATCTTTTAGAGTAGACAGTGCACGGTAGAATTACAAAACAAAAAAGATTTGTGTAATCCTTTCTTTTATTTGCAAGAATGAATTCATGTTATTCTATAGTGTACATTACTTTATATTCTATGTGAGTAGAATAATTAAAATTAAGCCTCACCACAATGAAGAAAGTCATCTATTTCCAGAATCAGTCTCAAAAAAACTCAGACTCTAGAAACAAAAGTTATTAACCAAGCACAGATGTGCTTCTTGAGCTATGAGAATCCCCAGAATTTTAGGAAAATGTCGTGTGCATGTGTATTTTTCAGGGCAGGAGAGTGGGAGTGTCTATAGCTGCACTGTCCTTGCAGAAGTCACTACCCCATGAATACTGAGCACTGATCTGTCGTAGTCTCAATGGAGGTGTGCTGTTAAGTGTGAAATTCCCATTGGATTTTGAAGGCTTAGAGTGACAAAAATAACGTAAAATATCTCATTAATAATTATTATGTTGATAATGTGAAATTACAATATTTTGTATGTATTGTGCTAAATAAAATACGTTAGTAAAATTAATTCCACCTGTTTCTTTTTACTTTTTAAAAATACGGCTACTAGAAAAACTAAAATTACATATGTGGCTCACATTATATTTGTTTTGTATGGAACAGGGTCTATAGCTTTCATCAGATTTTCAAGGGGCCCTTTTTCTTAGAGCAAAGAGAGCTTACTAAAATATAAGTGTTCATCCCTTGGCCTGCAGATACTCTTCTGTGGGACTCTAAGAGAGGCCAGCACCAGAGGACTGTGATGTAGGCAAGGCTGTCTGTCCTCGGACTACATTTGGAGACACGCTGCCTTGGAAATGTCTAACATAGCTGGTGTTTTCAAAGACACAGGTTGACCTACCTATCACTTTACCACTCACACACAGATTCTGTAATCTCTCTCCCTCCAGATTTAGAGGTATACATATCCACGAATCTGCTCAATCTGTCTTCCTGGGTTCTCCATAAAAGAAACTGAACATATTAACACCTCTCACCCTGTTCCTGCTTCTCCTCCTCCATCTTCTATCTGGGTCACTGGCATCACTGAATTCCTTCTCTCCTCATTGCCTGCCCACACCCACACATGCAAACAATCATTAATACCTATCAGTCTCTCTAATACAGCCTTTTGTATTTTTTCCTCACCACTGTCTAGATTATTGCCATAACCTCCCAACTCACCTCTCTTCCTCCACATCATCGTCCCCACTACTGTTAGAGTTAATTTTCACATCACAGATCTGATTATATTACTCCCTAGCTCAAAGATTAAATCATAAACTTCTCATTGTGGTCAAAAAGGTCCTCCATAAACTGTCTGGTTTTGTCTCCCCTTCCTTTCCCATCCATGCTTCAGCCACACCAGACACGGCTGTCTTTCATGCCTGCAAACCTTTGCTCCTGCACCTCCCTCTGCCCCAATGCTTTTTTCTCCTCTTCCCTTTCAAAACCCACGCTGTCACCATCTCTACTACAGCCTTTCATGGACTCTCACAGCAACTTTTTTTTTTTTTTTTTTTTTGTCTTTTTTCCGTGTCCGGCAACGGATCGCAACCCTCAGTGTCGCCCCCGTACCGGACTGGGACCGGCAACGGGATCGCAACCCTCGGCGCTGCCCCCGCGCCTCGCTCAGCCAGTGAGCGGGAACCGGTCTGTATGTGGGATCCGAACCCTCAGCGGGAGCACCGCTGCACTTCCCAAGCGGCGCACTAGCGCAGTGCACCACCGGGCCGGCCCTCACAGCAACTTTTTATGTATCCTCATTATGGCACATATCACATTGTACTGAATTTATTTGACGACGACTTTTTGTTCTGGTTGCCTAGTACAGTGCTAGGAACTTATAGGAAAACTTGTGTGATGTCTAGAGAAATTCCAGTTAGTCTTATTTCTACAGATATTCCAAAAGTATAGTTCTCTAATCTCACAAGTTAGAGTTTAAAGGGACCTTAGAGATTTTAGTGATCTTAGTCTAGTCTACCCTCTCATTCTCTGATGAGCAAATCAAGACCTACAGTGGTTGAGTCATCACTTAGTAAATGCCTGCTATCTCACCTTATCTTCCTAGTGACCTTTGAAGTGGGCATTTCTACTCATAGTCATTTTACAGAAATGGAAAATGAGGTTTCAGTGAATTTAAGCTACGTGCCCAAGGTCATGTAGCTGGTTACCTGGAGAGAGAAGATTAGAATTCGGGTCTGCTTGTATTTGGTCTAGCCATCTGCCCCTTGTCTCATGTGGCTACTTAGAATTTGGAGCACTCCCCGAGTTACTCAACAGAAGCAAAGACAATATATTTTGTATAGAGAGATGGAATGTTTTAATGAAAAGAGTCACCTTATGACAATGAGGCTAGTTTTATCCTCAGCCCTGTGAATTATTAACTATATAATTAAAATACCTGTCTTATCTGGAGTTGTCTTATCTGCTAAGCAAAGAGATTTATGTTAGCTATATTTATTGTTAATATAAAATAAGGATGGATGTAAACATAAAATCAGATATATGAAAGTGCATTTTAATGCACTATATTATTTCAAATTGCAGATGTTTAGGTATATCTTTTAAAAATATTTTGTTATGAAAGTAATTGATATTCCTTATGAAACATGTAAAAACTGTAAAAATAAATAGAAGAAAAACATCATCAAGATCACTATTAACATTTGATACAATTTTTGATCACTATTAAAAATTGATACAATTTTTTCTATGCATTTTTTGTTTGACATATTTATGATCACATAAAATTTTGCCTGCCACCGTTTTTTTCATTTTACATCATGATGTAAACATTTCCCCATTATTACTATATGATCTTCATTAGCATAATTTTTCGTGGCTACATAAAATCCTGTCACACACCATAATGCACGGAGTTGTTTGAGTCCTGATATAGTAATAATTAAAGGCATGAAGTCCAGCAATTTGGTAGTACCATAGCATTAACAGCTCAAAAGGACCTCAGAGATCTCTAGTCCTTTGCTTATGAAAGTGTGGTCCTCAGACCAGCAGCATGTGCATCACCTCGGAGCTTATTAGACATGCAGACCCTACCCATACCTATTAAATTTGAATTTGTATTTTAATAATATCCCGAGGTGATTCATGTGCACATCAAAGTATAAGACTTAGTGAGGGAAAAAACAAAAACAAATAAAAACAGTGGGTCTCAGTCTTGGCTGCTGCTTGGGAAGATCTTCAAAATCAATGTCTAGATTCTCTAGGGGTGGGACCAAAGCATCAGTGTATTTTAATGCTGCACAGGTGATTCCAATGTGTTCACGAACCACAGAAGAAGGAACTGATTAGATGATGTTTATGTACCCCTTCTCCCAGAGTTCTTTCTACTAAGTCATTCCATAAATTTCTATGGAATATTCTGGTAAAATAAGAGAAAATGACAATAAAACCAAAATAACAACCCACAAGACTTTTAAGGAAATTTAGGCCTGACCAGTTAACTCAGTTGATTAGAGCATGGTGCTGATAACACCAAGGCCAAGGTCCAGGGTTCAATCCCTGTACGGTGCCAGCCAAGAAAAAAAAGAAAGAAATTTAAATTAAAGATTTTCTTTAAACTTCCCATTTGTGTTTTTCTTTCTGCCCCTCTCTTTCCTCCTTCTCTTTTCCCCTTTCCAAAGAGATTCCTGGCCTTGACACTTTCTGGACATCATGCTCAGAGACCACAAAAAGTGGTTTTCTTGTATCACAGAGCCAAGAAGCAGTAGAATGATTACTCCATTTCATTTCAGTAATTTTATTTGTCCTGGCAAATTTTCCTGCTTGCAAGCTTCACATACAATTTCTCCTATGCCTGTATTTAAGCAATCCAGTGGATTTTTGAAACTGTGACTCAGTCTACACAATACCACAATCACAGGTTGAAAGAGAAGTCAAGGTCATAGTCATCAACTGTCTTCCTAATTTTCTTTTCAATCAATTGACCACTTGAAAACAAACACCTGAGTTAACTTGGAAGGCTTTGGTCTCTGAGTCCTGCAGAGTGTTTAACTATTTCTAACCCTGGAACAAGGGAAGTATACACTTTTTCAAAACTGAGAATCAGTACTGTTTCTTTTTATTTACATAAGCTTGGACTATATCACATACTCTGAATATTCTTACTTTTGTAGAGAATGTTATAATGAAACACTGAACACATGGCATTACATGTGGCCAATTAAAAGTGTTTTTTAAATTATTTAATCTTTAAACCCAGTTGTAGGAACTTTAGGGGTCCTGAATTTCCTTCCCTGGTTCTAATTTCTTTCCATTTTAACCCCATTTAATATTTATTTTACAGTTAAAATTTATTTTAAAAGTTTATATTTTAAACTGTTTATTCTAAGTAGCACATGATGTCTAGCTAGTAATGGCCAAGTGAGTACAAGCACTTATCTTTTCTTCTTCATAACAGCCACTAAACATTAAAGATTTTTTAAAAAAGGTATAAAAAGCAAATGGGATGGGGCTATCGGCTTATAAGAGATTTGAGAATTTCCTGGTAGAGAGTGGTTGGAGGAATGGTGGTCTGGAAGAAAGGCTCCACTTTTATCCATCGACTCTCCTCCTGCATGGGTCCATAGGTTGAATGCTGCTCTGGGACTGAGCCTGTGTAAAGATCAAGGAGGCTGGCCAGTTACTCAGTTGGCTAGAGCATGGTGTTGTAACACCAAGGTCAAGGGTTCGGATCCTCATACTGACCAGCAACCCCAAAAGGTCAAGGGAGGTGGGACTGCCAACCAGAGGACATGCACACAACTGTCCATCACAACTGCAGCTGAAACCAGAGGTGGATCACAGGTATGTGACACTTGCGCAAGAGGCGACTCTACAGACACACACAGCTGGAAGTGGAAGAGCCAGAACTCAATCCTACATATGAACATGACGTTCTTGTTTAAAAACTTTCAAGCACTTCTCTGCTGCGTAAACGGACTGGAATGAGCTTTATATTCTTTAAGTCTTGAAACTCACTTTTTCAGATGAGAAGATCCACAATTTTCATCATATTTTCAAAAGGGTCCATGTTAAGTGTCTAAGAACCACAAACATGAAGCCCTAATCCTTAACACGACGGCGAAGCCTTGACTCACTGACCTCTCTGGAGGCACATCTCCTTCTGGTTCCTGGCTCAGTGAACATTAAATTCCAGTCGCAGAACTTCTCACCCGTCTCAAACATGCTATAAGCTCTTTGATACCTCTTTGATTGAATATCCATGCCTTTCTCTCTGCCAGGAATGTTACTCCTTCTTTCCACTTCCTCTGCCCCTTCTCTGCCTGGTGAATTCCCCCTTCTCCCTTAAGACCCAGCATTAATACCACCTCTTCTGCTTTACTCTTCCTTCCTCCTTTCTGCTGTTTTCCTCAACAGTTTCCTGAGTAATCCATATGCTGATGTATGTGGAGTTTACCTGCTGGTATTGTAATTGTTTGTTATGTGCTGGTCTCTTCCACTTGTCTGTGACCTCTTGAAAGTGCAGACCACACCCCTCACCACTCCAAGCCGCAATCTGGAACACCATAGGCAAAAATAATATTGATGCAGGAGTGAGAGAATGAATGACTGTATTTATCAGCTTGGCTAACTGTCTCCTTGGATCCTACAGAGAACCTGGCCCTCAGAGGCTGGGATATTCATAACCAGGTTTCCTGCTCAGGTTGTTAGAATTTGTCCTGGTCCAAATGCACATTTTTGGCTGATTCTCACACACCTTTTAAGAATCACTAAGAAAGGGCCGGCCCGGTGGCGCACTGCTGCAGTGCGCTGCTTGGGAAGCGCGCGGCGCTCCCGCCGAGGGTTTGGATCCCACATGCAGACCGGCCGCTCACTGGCTGAGCGAGGAGCGGGGACAACACCGAGGGTTGCGATCCCGTTGCCGGTCATGAAAAAAGACCAAAAAAAAGACAACAACAACAAAAAAAAGAATCACTAAGAAAAAAGAATAATCAGAGAACAAGAAAGAATATTCGGAAATTTAAAATGTAACTGATGACATAAAACATTCAATAGGAGAACGGAAGATAGAGTTGGAGGAATCTTCTAGAAAGCAGAGAAGCCACTGCCAGGCAGGTGTGCATGCCCTCCTTGAGGCACCCAGGACATGACACGTCTTCTCACCAGAGCATTGATTTGTCACCCTGCATTGCAATACCCAGTGTACTGGCCTCTCACCCCCAATAGACTGGGTTTCCTCAGAGCAGAGACTACTGTGTCTTTCTCCCCCATCACAGATCCCAGTGCTCCTTGGCACACAGTAAGTGCTAACATACATATGGATTGAAAGACTGAATGACAATGTGTGAATGAGCGAAGGTGAGCTTCAGTTGGGCCGAGGGTTAGGAGGAAGCTCTGAAGTAACCAGCTAGCTCATTTCCTGAGGTATGAGGAACAGCTGAGTGAGGGCAAGTCCCAGGCAGCGCCCACTAGGGAAGGGTCACCCTGGGCGCAGCAGGCAGGCCCAACCACTGCAAGCATGCCTGAACAGGGAAGGTGACTCTGGGCAGACACAAGGGGGTGGAAACCACCAAGGAGACTTCTAAGAGAAGGAAGGGGAGGACGAGGCTCATGCAGCAGTTCACGTTTCTTGAGGAGTTACATCCTGTCAGTCACTGTGTTAAGGACTTTTCACGCATTCTCTCACTTAAGCTTCACAAAACCCCATAAAGTAGCTATAATTACTACCACCTCCATTTTTTAGATGAGAAGGATAAGGGGTACAGATAGTAAGTATCTTTCCCAGGGTTCTAGAGCTAGTAGGTCATGGAACCAGGATTTGAGGAAAAAAAGTCTGATCATGTTTGTTGTTTTAATCGCCAGGCTACTCTCCCTGGCAAAAGAGCTCAAGTGGAGCCTTCTGTGGTTCTCTTTTTTTCCTGCCTGGGTTGGCCCTGTCTGGGTACCCAGAGCTCTCTGCAGATTATGGCTCCTAGCTGGGGATCGCACAACTCTCTCTCCCAGATTACCACAGTCTCCCTTTCCCAGAAAATGCTGTGTGGGAGAGAGTAAATAGCTGGGTTGGGGACACAATGATTTACTTCTGTTTTATGTTACTGGATCTGATGCACAGAAAACTGCCCAGAGAACCTCAAATAATTACAGTAAGATGACTCTGCTTCCTTCACGTGGCCACAGCAGACAGGCGGGAGCCCAGACAAGCTGCAAAGTGAGTGCTGTGACTGTCAGATGGGAGAAGGCAGGAACCCAGGAGCAGGGGTTTCTGATAGAACCACAAGCCCAGCGTGGCACTGAGCAGAAATGGGGCAAGAGGCCCGCCTAAAGGCGGCTTGTTTCATTTAAAAATCTCCTAATAAAAAAGCCCTTTAAGACATATGGTTAGGTGGGGTGAAAAGCAAGTTTTAAAAACAATTCATGTAATATGATGTCATTTGTGTCAAGAAAAATAGCCCATCATACAGCCTACACAGTCTGGAAGACCATGCACTGCCTGTGAACAGTGGTTGTCTCTGAGGAGCAGGTAATATGGGACTGAAAGAGACCTTGTTTTACCAATATTTTTTGAAATTTTCACAATAATATGACAATCATGTGTTATTGGATAATAAAAAATAGTAAAATAAAAATAAGTTTAAGAAAAAAATAATAGCATGAAATATGAGCCCTGCCATTTCTTTGCCAGTCAAGATCAGAATTAGAACCTCAGTGACAGTGCCAATTCCTTCTTTGATCTTCATGACCATGCCTTATTTGCCCCCCTCGGTTTTAAACTGCATGCATAATTCACTTTGCACCATAAAGTACCACACATTGATAGTTTCAGTTTGTTTTGAGCCAGAAGAGACTGAAGAGATCATCTGGTCCAACGTTTATATAAATGAAGAAAGGGATGTGGTCCCCTTCCTTCTGTCCCCCACCCCCCCTCCATTTTTCTGATTGCTGTTCAACATTTATTTCAGACATTTAATCCTAGAGCTATCAGGATACGATAAGAGTAATTCACACACTGAGCCCAGGACCGGGACAGCCAAGGTCACCAAATGATTACCCAAGGCCAGAGCATCATTAGGGCAGAGGTGGTGGGAGAGGGCTGGGGATAGAGAGTGATCTTTGGTAAGAGCCTGCACAGTGCCCAGGAGATATGTGTGTACATGTGTAAAAGATATGTGTATATGTGTATCAGGTTGTGCATCTGTCATATGTACATGTGAGTGTTTATATGTGTGTGCATGTGTGTTTGGATGTGTGACTGTGTATGTAAATGTTTACATGTGTGCACATGTGTGTGTGACTGTACATGTGTATTTGTGAGCATTTATACACGTGTGTTACTGGATTTGTGTGAGTCTGTGTGTGCATGTTAGAGTATGAGTGTATGTGTGTGGAATGGGAGGATCTTTCTTTCCCCAGGCCAGGAGCCC